>NC_057807.1:465947862-466247862 GCF_018294505.1 Triticum aestivum | reverse complement strand
ACAGCCATGCTTCAGAGGGCAACACGCATGCATGGATCTTCATTTTACACGGGACATCACAGCTCCATAACTTAAGCCATCCTTTGTGAGCATCGGAAGAAGATGATGAAGATCCACCCTTCCTGTCCCATTGAACAATAAAATCATTAAATATCCTGGCTTTGTATGCGGATTTGACAGAGAAATACAAACTGATGTGTAGTTCCACGCCAGGTAGTCGTCTCCTTCCCAATTCCCAATTTGTATCTGCATAATGTCA
Organism: Triticum aestivum; assembly: GCF_018294505.1. Classification (NCBI taxonomy): domain Eukaryota; kingdom Viridiplantae; phylum Streptophyta; class Magnoliopsida; order Poales; family Poaceae; genus Triticum; species Triticum aestivum. Next base: position 466,247,603 of record NC_057807.1, on the reverse strand, counting down.
TTCACATCTATGTCTGGGGCCAAGAGTCTATTAAAACTTAAGGGAATGTGGGATGAAGCAAAATCACTTAAAAAAATTATCGCCACAAGCAGCCCACCAGTTAGTTGGAATCCCGATGCAGACATTTCAGTTTCTTCAATGTTACATTGATTGTGAACAGGAATAATATGCACTTGAAACTTAGTTTATTATGGTTATGAACAAGCCTTAGTTTAGGCCAGCTTCATTTTGTTATGTCCTTGGTATTGGCATAAAGACTTCCTCCTCAAGTACAAGATATTGCAAACACATGTAGAAATTGGGGATCAGGGAAAAATAACAGAAACGAGATTGGAGATAGAACCTTTCAGTTTTATTTCTATAAGTTCTGCGTTATTCATCTCACCGACACTCCTACCACACCATACAATCAGTTCATTTTCAATACCTTGCTTGAAAGACTCACTCCAGCTCTCCAACCCAAGCGCACATTTATGGCCCCTGATCCTGATGGCGTCTTCCTTATCCCCACCTTGTCTTTCTTGCTCTGTTTACACGCTGTCAGTTGCATGAATGTCATTCCAGGTGTGAAACATATCTGTAGATTCACCCAGTTATATATTACCTCCATCCCAAATTACTCGTCTTAGATTCGTCTAGATACGGACAAATCTAAGACAAGTAATTCGGGGCAGAGGGAGTAGAAAACATGTTGGAGTGATGACCAACATGTTGGGAGTGATGACCAACCGGTGTGTAATCTGACTTCCTGTTTGTATTTTCAAAAACTGTTTGCAAATGTATGCTTACCTACCATTGTCCCAGATGCCTTCTGCCCACTGTGAAGCTTTTATTCTAGTTGCATTGCAATAGAAGATCTTATTCATAAGTTCTGTCTCATCAAGGTCCTCTTATATATATTATATAATTCTACATGTGTGTCGCTTCATGTATTTGCTCCACTGACACATATTTATTCTATGTTCAATCAAGTTCTTAAAAAGAAAGAAGAAGAGGAAAGAAGAGCTGGTGTCCGACCAGTCAAGACAATCGGTATGTTCTTTATGTTACTCCGTAGTTTCCATTATTTTACATCATCAGTTGTATATCCCTTTGGAGTTACTTCTATTGACTGTTTAGTCTGCGACAACTCTGATTACTATTCGTCCTGTTCCACCAAAACCTTTCAGACATAAGCTGTGGTTATTTGCGCTGCCTAGTTTCCAGACGTGTTTCTTAGAAACTAGACGGCTGGGAAACTAGTACCTGATGTCTTGTTACTGTTAAAGCTTGTATGCAATTAGCAAAATGGTATATGTTTGTACTAGTATTGTGTTACTAAAGGACAAAAATAAAGACTATCATATTGCATTATATTTCCTTTTGATTGTTTGCTATTGATGTTCTTTCAAATATAGGGAAAACAGATACTCCAAATCTGAGAAGTTTTACACAGCAGTTCCCTGGTACATCTGAAGATAACAAGAAAGGTAACATAGGCTTATTTGCTAGTATCTGCTATGATTGTGATATAGTGCAGCTCAAATATGTGTCGTAACATTTCTGTCGCACTGTTTAGGACCTGAGAATGTGTCTAAGCCTAGTGGAGCGATTGATGCAGAAGATGCCACAACAGATAATGACAGGTGTGTTCGAATACAGAAGTTTTTCTCTAAGTGTTGTAATTTGTGTTGAGATATTATTTATTCAGTAGCTATTTTCTTGAGTCTATAATGCCAGTCACTGACTAGCATATGCTATTGTGCCATTTCTTCAAAGACCTGCCTTTTGTTGTATTGTTTGTATCTGCCTCCAATAATTCAGTGCGATTCTGCAATAGAATTGTTCAAGTATATGTAAAATGAAATTGATCTATATGGTTTGAGGACAGAAATGGAGTGCGACATTCTGAGAATTGGAAACAAGAATTCGCTAATATCTTTGTATTTCTTAGTGAGCCCAGCAATATCCTCTGGGCTTTTAAGTGCAAACCATCCCCGGCTTCTTTTGGGCATTGGAGAAGTATAGAAAGCTCGTCCGTTCATACAACAAGTCTAGCTAATATGGGAACTAAAAGAGAAGGCAACACACTGCTATTATCTTCATTTAACTCTGTTGATTTGAATCCATGTTCATTTTGTTTCAGGTCTTCCGAACCAACTGGAACTGGTGCCAGCTTTAAACCAGGGACTTGGCTGCCACCATCATGAATGCCAACCTATAATAGCAGCACATGAAGGATCTCTGCTTGAGCATTTTTCTGCGGCCTACCTGCTGACAACATCTTTGCTGATGGATTCTTCTAAGGCTATGCTCTCCTTCACCATTTTGATTCAAGTAATGGGAAATTTTGCATGTCGTGCAACAATGTATGCTTGTCAACCGTTAAAGTTAAGTGAGGTCTCACCCTCACTAAGCAACATAGGCACCCTCTCTTTTGTTTTTTGCCAAGTTCTTCGGTGCTAGTTTTGATAGCAAAACTTTGAAAAACAACTAATCAGACCTTTTTTATGAAGTTTAGAGGTCTGTTTTTCTTTTGCACGATGTAGCAGCTGAAATTGGTTTATTGCGCATAAATAAGCATGATGTGAGTTTCATACACAGGCTCCTTTTTATAGCGCTGCTAAGATGATTACATATATGATTGAAAACTGGTCATATGCATAAACGATCGTATATAGTGAGCCAAACATCTGCACAAGAAAGGTATTTCTTCATTACTTTTTTTAAGTAGTACCACAAGTACAATCCTCCGGTAGTTATTGCTGCCCTGGTCGACAGCAGATGATCCATATTGCCCACTTTCAGATCAGGATCCCTATCTAATGTGTGTGACTCAAGATGGTGCAACATAAGCCTGCCTCGTGAGTCCCCGAAGTCTGGAACCGATGCTGAATAGTGAACTGATGTGCTCTTCTGCAGTTAGAACAGATGTAGGTGAAGGTGGTGGCATTCTCAGGCCTGCTGAACACTGAACACTTGTTGTGTTGATAACAGCAAATGAGATCATATCATGGGTTTTGCGAGCATTTACTTCTGAGCGCACAGTCGATGTTAATGACGTTGCAGTTGCCTGCGAATCTAAATTTGCTGGCTGGGATCTTGCCATCTTGGTGCTTGGATACACACGCGTACACATATAGATACAGTACAAAAGATGCACACCATACATCTCTTTCATCACCAGGGGTGATAGCCTGATACCTGATAGGGACCCGGCCCTCCACTCCACAAGGCCACAACGCGCAGGATAAGAGAGGACGAAAGATGACATGTGCTGTTCATCTAGCTAGCTACAGGATATGCAGTCCGGGCTCTGTTGGACTGATGGCCTTGGCATCCTATGCTTGTCCCCTACGGTCGGTCCTACGCCCCCTCTGCCCAAAAGGCCTAGCTAGCAAGTAGTCGGAAGCCTCAGAAAGGGAACAGTCGCTTGCACCTCAAGGTTCGAACTTGTCATCATGAATTCCCCTGATAATTCATATGTGTGTACAGGAAACGATTCATCTGACCAAAAACATACTCATAACAGTCGAATCCGATACATAGCATGACGAAGACGACAACGATGAGGAGGAGGAGGAGGATCATATATCATCTGCATTCCTTTAGTTCTAGGCTTCTGGAAATCACGCTATTTTTGGCAGTACCTTATACTCCCTCCGTTCCTAAATGTATGTCTTTTTAGAGATTCCACTACAAACTACATACAGATGTATATAGGCATATTTTAGAGTGTAGGTTCATTCATTTTGCTCCGTATGTAGTCTATAGTGGAATCTCTAAAAAGACTTTTGCTCCGTATGTAGTCCATAGTGAAATATCTAAAAAGACTTATATTCAGGAACGGAGGGAGTATGTCTCATGCCAAGTTCCTACGAGCAACTTTGCGTGCAGGAGCCTGCAGTGTGTGCTTCCTTAATTTTCTGATCACCGAACCCTGACGGTTTCATCTCTTGCCGCATACTACCACTACTACTCTATCTTCTGCATCTCTGAGTGGAACGGAAGCCCGAGAAACGGGGGCCCAGAAAGCAACCGCAGCATGCTCTCTCTCGTGCCACTTGGACCTCCATTTTCTCTCTGAAAAACAGAAGCGGCAGTGGCAGTGTTTGCCACTTGGAGCCTTCACGGATACAGCATAGGTAGGCACTAGTACTACTACAAGACTTGGAGCATATAGTCTGAAAGATAGGTAAAGGAATTATGTATGGAAAGGAAGTTTTCAGGAACTGAACAATGACTTGCATTCAGAAGAAGAGGAAAGATACATACTAGCAAAAGAAGAAAGATAGAAACCGTGCAGCTAATCAAGGGAAGATGCCCTTGGCCGCCAGCTCCTGGATGGCTTATCTTGCAAGGAAGGTGGTTGGTTACTGTAGCAAAGCTTGAAGCGGCTGGTGACGGTGGGTGAGTTCAGTCGCAGCGGTACTGTTACTGTTAGAGACATATGGCTGTCTGTCTGGCTGCCCGAGTAAAGCGGCCACGTCTGGATCTACCATGGCTAGCTGTCTAATTAACCCAGTGTTTATTATTGTGCGTAGTCATGTGGATTTACTGCTCAATCCCTCCCTGCTGTGTGTACAAATAGCCTGCCCTAGAGGTAAAAGGCATAGCTAACTTCTCTATGAGCATGAACCAGCGCACACTGTGCTCGGATTCCACCGGACGGAGGTGAAAAATGTTGCCACTATTGCCACCCGCTGCCATTTTCTATTTTTGCCGGTACTGCATTAGGTGGGGGGGATCAGCCTGTATGTATAATAAACTAGGCAGAGCGGCTGATGACAGGCCGCATATCCTAATCTCCGAAGAATCGCAGTAAAAAAATAAGTTAGTCATGTACGTACGTCACACAACATGCCTCTTGGTGCAGGCAGCGGCTGCCTGCCTCTGACACTCACACTTAAAGCAAAATCCGTCGCATGTAGCTGCCATGAACCACGCTTTATAACAGTGAAAAGGTCAAAACACAATCGCAGAGCAGATTAAATTATATGGGGGGTTTGATCGATCGATCGGTGAGTTCAATTTTATAAACTGGGTGGCCACGAGCAGCCGCTGCCGCACGTATTTTACAGTGGTGCTTCTTCTCTGCTGGGCTCGATCGGTCGACGTCGTCCTCACAGTTTTTTCTTTTTTACTAAGATTAGCAATCCGGACGGTTAGTTTCTTCAGAGTTTTGTTAGGCATTACAGTCTTACGCACACTGATTGCCAGAGAATCTTAGTTGAAAAGTTGTCTGCATCGTGTGCACAACATGCCTCTTGATGCAGGCAGCCACACCGGACCTGACTGACACGCGGGCGCCATCGAGAAGAACTGAAGAAACATACTAGTGACAAAGGTGCTGTTAATTACCACGATCGCACAGCGTTTGGCTGGCCATGCATGAGCTGTCTTTTAATTACCACGAGAAACGTAAGAGCAGATAGAGGTCCAGCCAAAGCTGATGTTAATTACTACTACAACCACGATGACAGAGCATTTGCCTGCGCCTGGCCATGCATGGTGCCTTTTAATTAATTACCGCAAGAAACTGCAGGAGGACCAGGCAACGGCCGGAGGAAGAATTTTCTATTTTTTACCGTTGGAAAGTCTCGACGGAAAACGTTCTACCCACCCCACAGAATCCGAAGAATCTCGCATGCCCTTGGGCCCCCATTTGACTTCGCCAATGCCAATTTCTATCAACCTCCCTTCCTTCCTGACTGATTCTAAAATCATCTTAAAACAAAAAGTGATTCTAAAACCAGTGTGTCTCCGACGTGCCGTCACGACATACCTACTGACCATTACTTTACTGTTTACCACCGGTATACCGGCATATCATATCGTCAACTGGTGACACCGCCGACAGTAAAAAAAGAATTGAGGACATTCCAAGCTGAAAAACTATGTAAAGAAAGGTGGATTCGGGGGTGCATGATCTGATCTGCCGGCCGCCGGCGGCGTCAGCTCACCGGCTGCTCCTAGGAGCAGGACTGACTGATAAAAGCGCACCGAGGCCTGTTCCTCGGCGCAGCAGCAGCACCGCCCGTAACTGCAACTGCAAGTAACGAACAACCCATGTGACGCGGGCACCAACTTTAGCCCATCTGATCACTCATGTTTCGGGTTGGGTGAACTGAAAGAAAGAAATGTGAGCCACTACGATGAATAACTCTTAACCGAACAAAATCACTCTGTACGTACCAAGTTCTTGGGCCTTGGTTTTCATGGCACCCAATGCACCTAGTACCAACCATACGGTGTGGCAGACAGGTGGCCACATGTGGCATGCGTAATTGTGTGTTACTGCCGCCAGTTATGGCTTGGAGCAAGGCCAGAAGCCGTGGTGACCAAATGCAGCACCGGACAAAAAGCCCCTGAGGGCAGACTCTGGACGATGGCCCTGCATACGTCGCCTGCATGCCGTCTGTTCCTACGATCGACTGGAAGCTCTGGATTTATTTCACTTGTCATATACTCCACCGGCAACTTCATTCACTCAGACGCGCAGAGAACCAGAGACCAACAACAACCGAATGGATCTTTGTTATCTGTGCGTGTGGTGTGGATGAACCAGCTGCACAGTAGAATTTGGAGCATACTACGTACACTGTTGCGGTAGGGACAAATTAAGACTGCCGGATTTTGGAGGCGCGCACTGCGCAGTACGCGCAGGCTGTTACGGTAGAGACAAATGAAGATCTTCAGAAGAGAAAATAATTCACCACTGGACCGGCCGGAGAAGAGAAAAGGAGAGGGGGAAGGAAGCTGTGTCATGTCCCGATTAGCATGGAAGATTCTCCGTGTCTCTTCTCTCTCGGCGTCGGGCCGGACGGCGGCACCACCAGAAAGCACGCCCGCCGCACCCAAATCTCCATGGATTACCGGACATGGCATCCGAATTAATTAGCGAGAACGGTGGATCTATCCACCCGAATTGATTAGTCGCCTCGTCTCGTCCTTCATGCAGCTGCAGCAGGCAGCCGGCCGCATCCGCCATGGATGTTCTGAGCGCCGATCGATTGACAACAAGAGGATTCTGGCTGACATAAGGGGAATGAAGATAATTGCACAATTCTGAATTTCTGATACTACTGGCTATCATAATTAATTAATTAATTACCAGGATCTCTCTGAATTTTCTTACAACCTTCTTCCGCCCGTAATTAACAACCTACCTTATTATACAGCTTGCATGAGAATTTCACATAGCCATGGCAGAAGGAAGCACACATGCTACAAAGAACAACACCTTATTTATGTATATGATGAGACCAAACTCATAATTTACCATGGCCACGAACCCAGGAGAGGAGAGGAGGAGAGAAGCAAGCAGACTGTGAGAATTCTCCAGGAGATCAATCGACCGAACCGGGGTGGGCATGGGCGTCGACCAGATCGCAGCATCACCATCACGACGCCCGGATCCGCTTCTCGGCGGGCACGGGCATGGGCATCGACCGGAACACGGTGGAGAGGTCCCGCGGGACGGTGAGGCACACCCGTGCCGTCGTCGTCGCCGTCAGCGTCGGCCGCGACTTCCGCTTCAGCGCCGGAAGCCGGGGCACCGGCGGCTTGCGCGGCGCCGCTGGGCACTCCTCGGGCAGCAGGATCCTGCACTCCTTCGACGTCGGCGTCGACGGAGCCTTCTCCTCCTGCTCCGCCGCTGCAGCCTTCGTCGTCTTGTCCTCCGCTGCCGCCGACTCCTGCGTGGACGACGCCGGCGACGGAGAGGCCGAGGCGGCGTCGGAGGGCCGCGAAGGCGCCGTCTTGATCGGCGGCAGCGACGGCAGGGACTCGTCGGCGGAGGAGGCCATTGCTGTCGGCCGGATCGGCGGTGAAATTCGCGGCGCGAGTGGGTGGAATGGGATCGAATTCTTGTTCCCTGGTGGGTGCAGGAGGTGGGTAAAAAACAGAAGCGAGGAAAGAGAGAGAGAGGTTGGGGCTGTAGGCCTGTAGCGCCAAGGGGTTAAATAGTAGCGGCACCGAATAGAGGAGGGAGACAGGGAGGCGAAAGAAAAGAAAGGCATTTATGAAGGGTGTAATTGCAAACTTTTTGGGGGTTTAGTTTGCCATGAGTTATGTCCCTACTAACTGCTGACAGCGAGTGGTGCTGTTTATTACATTGAGTGAATTTTACTTAAGTCGGAGGAGGAGGCAAGACTTTTATGCATTTTGCAAATGGAACCTTCAATTCTGAGGACCTCCTTGATTTGCAATGTCACATATCACACTTGAATCATGCAATTGGTATCAAAGTTGAATAACTCTTTCTAAGAAGATATGAATCAATAGGAATTCTGTGAGTGTCGTAAAATAGAGCACAACCTCGGAAGAAGTGCATGGATGAACCCGGGTACATATGAACCCACTTTGAAAAACACATTTCTAAATGCAAAAAAAATCTGAAAAAAGTTGCACGGGTACGTCTTCATGTTTTATGTGCGTGCATAAAGTTTCACGGAAAAATCACTTTTTTGTGGCCTGTGCAAAAAAGACAAAAAATTATGTCGTAAACGCTATTTAGAAGCACTGGAATTTCTCTTTTTTGCGAAGGCAAACCAAAAAGGCATTTTCACAAAACTTTGTGTCGCGCACACACATTTGTGAACATGTATGCATGAAATTTTCTTTTATATTTTTTGACATTTTAAAACATGCTTAAAATGCATTTTTTTTCAAAAGTGGGTGTTGATGCCCCTGCGTTCAGGACGTGCCCACTCACAACCTTGGTTACTTCTTCATACCACAATATATATCTATATAATGCACCCCAACTATTACTACCATGACACAACATCTACACATTTGATATGCATGTATGGAACTCCAAGAATCCATGTAAGTACTCCCCCCCCCCCCCCCCGCGGCGCTATTTCTGATAGTGTTTTAGCGCATGTAACAAGCAACCAATAAATTTTCAGTAATGCCCGACGAAACTGGATGAAGCCATATCCTATCTAGTCTGCACTAAATTTTGTGTCTAGCTCCTAGATATATGTGGTGGAAAAACTATTAATATTGGGAGAACATTGCAATTCCTTTTTGGAACCTATTTGTTTGGGCTTTTGCTTTTGCAGCTTTTTCACTTTAACCAATAAGTCATAAAAGCTCCTAATTAGGTGATTTTGAAGCTTTTATGGCTTTTGATGAATCAATATAACAGCATTTGACTCCAAAAGCCATAAAAACTCCAAAAGCACTTATTTTAGGAGCTTTTATGGCTTTTTGAACAAAGTGAAAAGGTGACAAAAGCAGAAGCAAAAGCCCAAACAAACAGGGCCTTGGAAGTTGAAAGGTTAGAGTAGCATGAACATTTGGTGTGGCAAACTAGGATGGCCTCACTTGCAGGGATTAATTGCTATGTTCTAAAATGTTCTTAACGGGCAATGACAACCAGTACGTAATATCATGAGAAATTTTCACTTAAGTTCAGCTGCGAAGATGACATAAACACAAAAAACCTAACTCGCTAACATAACCGAAATCGATATACTTCATTCCCACTCAACACCATGGAATAAATGTATGTACATATCCTTACAATTGACCCCAGCTTTTTATAGCATTACTTACCATCCGTATTGTTGGTATGTCTATATCCAGCTCTAACGAATCCTAGAATTGCCCCCTTGCTTTCGCAGACAGTTTGTCGACAAGTGTAACAAATGGGAAGAAAATTCATGCAACGTCAGGCCAAAATGGATGACGCCTTATTCTATCTAGCGTGCATTAAATTGCATTCCTAGAGCCTAGATACGCGCAGACAAAACTAATATTGTGATATCTCACATTTGCATTTTTCTTTGGAAGTCAAAAGGTCGTAGGTAGAAAAATGGCATGTAGCTTATGCATTGTTATGAGAAACTAGAGTGTGGGGTGGCCTGGCATGCATATTAATAGTTGTGTTCTAAGTTGTTCTTAATTGGTGGTGATAACAGTAATATTTATTACTATGTAAGTAAAATTTTACTTAAGTTCAGCTACAAACGTGACACAAATACATAGACCCCAACTTTTCTTTTCATCTCGAGGTCACGAAATAAATGTATGTATGTATCCATATAACTCACGCATAAACCCTGACTTTTCTTTTCATCTCAAGATCACGGAATAAATGTCTGTATATATATATCCATATAACTCACGCCAACTTTTAATAGCATTACACACCATCCACATTTTCGGTATATCTAAAATCCATCTCCGATGAATCCAATACTTACTCCCTTCGTTTCACGGACTGTTGCTCAACACGTATAACAAGTAGCCAGAATATTCATGTGATGTCTTGCCAAAATGGATGACACTGTATCCTATCTAGCACGCATTAAATTCCGCGCATGTCCCCTAGATACGCGCGGCGGACAAAAATAATATTGTGAGAGCCTTTGCATTTTTCTTTGGAAGTCGAAAAGGTGGTAGCTAGCAAAATGAGATGTAGCATGTACATTGTTGTGATGAGCTAGATCATGGGGCTGGCCTGACAGTTGGGTATTAGTAGTGGTGTTCTGAATCATTCTAAAGTGATGGTGACAACTAGTAATATTTTTACCACATGTTATTTTTTTTTACTGAAGTCCGTCTATGAAGGTGACACAAAAACAAAAACCTAACTCGTTAAAATATTTGTCCAAAAATAACTCGTTAAAACAATCGAAATCTATACACTTATTTCCATCTCAATACCATGGAACAAATGTATGTACATATCCCTACAATTGACCCCCCCTCCCCCTGAACTTTTAATAGCATTACTACCTTCCATATTGTCGGTATGTCTATATCCAGCTCTAATAAATCCTATAATTTGCCCCCTTCATATCACAAACAATTTGTCGACATGTGTAACAACTAGGACGAAAACTCATGTAATGTTCCACCAAAACGGGTGACGCCTTTTCCTATCTAGCGTTCGCTAAAATTTCACGTCTAGCCTATAGATATGATCAACAAAAAATATTAATATTGTGAGAACATTTGCATTTTTCTTTCAAAGTCAAAAAGGTTGTAGGTAGCAAAATGGCATGTAGCATATGCATTGTTGCAAAAACTAGAGCTTTGGGGTGGCCTAGCAGGGGGCGATTAATAGTTGTGTTTTGAATTGTTCTTACTAGTGATGATAACCAACGGTATGAATAAATTTCGCTCAAGTTCAGCTACGAAGGTGACACAAATACATAAACCTAACTCGCTAGAACAATCAAAATCGCTATATTTCTTTTCATCTCAATATTACAGAATAAATGACTGTATATATCCATACAATTTAACCCAACTTTTAATAGCATTACACACCATCCGCATTGTTGGTATATCTATATCCGTCTCTGACAAATCCAATGCTTACTCCATCCGTTTCACAGACCGTTTGTCAACAAGTATAACAAGCAGAGACACCTTACCCTATCTAGCATGCATTAAATTTCGCGCATGACGGGCAAAATTAATATTGTGAGAACATTTGCATTTTTCTTTGGAAGTAGAAAAGGTAGTAGGTAGCAAAATGGCATGCATCATGTACATTGTTGCGATGAACTAGAGCATGTGGGTGGTCTGCCGTCGGCGATTAATAGAGGTGTTTTGGATTGTTCTCAAGTACTCTTAAGGAAATTTCCCTGAAGTTCATCTACTAAAGTGACATGAATACACAAACCTAATTTGCTAAAACAATTTAAATCAATATACTTATCATTCCCCAACTTTTTATACCATTACTTACCATTCATATTGTCAGTATGCTTATATCCAGATCTAACGAATCCTATAATTGTCCCCTTACTTTCACAGACAGTTTGTCGGCAAGTGTAACAAATGGAAAGAAAATTCATGCAACGCCCCACCAAAACGGATGACACCTTATCCTGTCTAGCATGCATTAAATTTTGCACGTAGCCCCCGATACACGCCATGGACAAAATTAAGCGTGGGTGGACTAGCAAAGCGGTGACTAATAGTTGTGTTTTGCATTGTTCTTAACTGGTGGTGAAAACAAGAAATATTATTTACTACATGAGTACGTTTCACTTAAGTTCACCTAAGAAGGGGACACAAATACATAAACCTTATTCGCTAAAACAATTGAAATCGATATATTTCTTTTCATCTCAATATCAAAAAAAAAATCTCCAGCTTGTAATTGCACTGCACACCATCAACATTGTCGGTTTATCCCTATCAATCTCTAATGAATCCAATACTTACCTTCCGTTTCACATACAGTTTGTCAGCAAGTGTAAAAAGTAGCCAACGTATTCATGTAGCGTGCCAAAACGGATGACATCTTATCCTATCTAGCATGCATCAAATTTCGTGCATGACCCATAGATACGCTTGGCGAACAAAATTAATATTAAGAGAACATTTGCATTTTTTTTACTTCGGAAGTCGAAAAGGTGGTAGGTAGCAAAATGGCATCTAGCATGGACATTGTTGCAGGAACTAGAGTTTGAGGGTGAACACGCCGACAAGGATTAATAGTGGTGTTCTGAAATGTTCTTAAGTGATGGTGACAACAAGTAATATTTTTTACTACATGAGTAAATTTCACTAAGTTCAACTACGAAAGTGACTCGAATTCGCAAACCTAATTCACTAAAACAATGAAATTGGGGTATAATTCTTTCCATCTCAATCCCATGTAATAAATGTTTGTATATATCCATATAATTCACCCAAATTTTAATAGCATTATACAAGGGCTTTTTTTTGTGATCTCCATTTTTCTACAAGGGTTTTCGCACTGCCCGATAGTTTAATAGGCTGAGGGGCTCCTTTGCAAAAAAGAGAGTATGGATCCCAAATTCACACGGAGGCACCTAACAAAAGCCCGTATAATTAATTGCCCACCTCCATCCCACAGACGGATTCTCATCACCAACGGAAGCCCGATGACGCCACGTACTTATATATATCCTGTCTAAGCTTGAATCAAATTCGGCGTCCCGCTAATAATACAGCTACTGTACACCGATACCCGGACAAAATACCGGCTCCAGAGCGTTTCTTGGACCCTCCTCTCTGTCGGTGGAAAAGGGAGGGCGCGTCGTCTATCTAGGCGCGAATTGAATTCGGTGTACGTATGTATGTCCAGCTAATACAGTACTGTACTACACCAATATACGCGCGGCGGACGAAATACTGGCTAATCCTCCATAACCATTCCTACACTTTCGGTGGAAAAGGAGGGCGCGCGTGCACAGCTAGCGAGACGGCACGTAGCAGCGGCACCGCGTGTGTGTGCGTGCACACTGGCTGTTGATGCGAGGGTCAGCGCAGCGGTTACTACTACTAGTAGGTGTGTCTCGTCCCCGGTTGCGGCCTGGCCTCGCCGGGATTAATGTGCCGCGGTGGGCGGTGGTACGCAACAAAAAGTGGGTGGCGATGAGGCGGTGGAAAGGGCACGGACGGGCGGGCGCACAGTGGGGGGTTTGGCCTTGGGCTCAGGCTGGCGCCACGCCGCGCTACAGCGGAAGCAGCAGCAATTGGAAGGTAGCAGCGGGGGCTGCTGGCGGTAGACGAGCTAGGAGGAAACGGACAACGAACGGGGGGGAGGAAAGGGAAGAGCGGTGCGGGGACGGCGCTTTCCGCTGCAGCGCTTCTGCGGATGCAGCTTCTTCAGAGCGGCCGCCACCTTCCCCGGTCGGTCGGCCTGCCCTTGGGCCCCGGCGTCAGTCAGGGGCGCGCACGGTCCCGACCGGGATGGGATTGCGTGGGCGGGCGGGCGGACGGACCAGCGCTGGCTGCGTACCGCGTACGTCTGCTAAGCGGCATCCTGCATGGGATGGGGTCGGGGGTTTGTTTCCCCTCGTGGGTTGGTTTCAGTGATGAGTGATTGCAGGTGTGACAATTGGTGGCTAGCCAGCCGGCCAGGGCCAGATTTGGTGGCGGGATCTCCAGTTCAAGTATCTAGCTTCCAAGGGAAGCCAACTAAATAAAACTTCCAAAGGAAGCAATATTTTAATCTAGTGATTACTAATTACTCCCTCTGTAAACTAATATAAAAGTGTTTAGATCACCATTTTAGTGATCTAAACACTCTTATATTAGTTTACGGAGGGAGTGTTTAGATCACTATTTTAGTGATCTAAACGCTTTTATATTAGTTTATGGAGGGAGTAGTTAACTATAATCAATAATTTTTTCTGTTTATTAGAGGAATTGTGTAAGGGCTTCTCCTGTCATTGCCCCTTAAACGGAGACTCCCAAATCGGCCGTAGGCCTTCCAAGGCTATCTCTCAAGTTTTCCACGATTCAATAGTTCAAACCTGTAAATTTGATGAAATTTAGACTACTCTTTCCGTCCCATAATATAAGAACGTTTCTGACACTAATGTAGTGTTAAAAATGTTCTTATATTTTTGGACAGAGGGGGTACTTTTTTGTATTATATGCAAATTTGATGAATTTAACTAGTTTGATATATATTACTGAAGGAAATATGCACTAAAGGCAATAATAAAGTTGTTATTTTATATTTTCTTATTTCATGATAAATGTTTATTATTCATGCTAGAATTGTATTAACCGGAAACTTGATACATGTGTGGATACATAGACAAAACTCCGTGTCCCTAGTAAGCATGTACTACACTAGCTCGTTAATCAAAGATGGTTAAGTTTCCTAACCATATACATGTGTTGTCATTTGATAAACGAGATCACATCATTAGAGAATGATGTGATGGACAAGACCCATCTGTTAGCTTAGCATAATGATCATTCAGTTTTATTGCTATTGCTTTCTTCATGTCAAATACATATTCCTCCGACTATGAGATTATGCAACTCCCGGATACCGGAGGAATGCCTTGTGTGCTATCAAACGTCACAACGTAACTGGGTGATTATAAAGATGCTCTACAAGTATTTCCGAAGGTGTTTTGTGGGTTGGCATAGATCGAGATTAGGATATGTCACTCCGAGTATCGGAGAGGTATCTCTGGACCATCTCGGTAATGCACATCATAAGAAGCCTTGCAAGCTATGTGACTAATGATTTAGTTGAGGGATGATCCATTAAGGAACGAGTAAAGAGACTTGTCGGTAACAAGATTGAACTAGGTATGATGATACCGAAGATCGAATCTCAGGCAAGTAACATACCGATGTACAAAGGAAATAACATATGTTGTCATAACGGTTCGTCCGATAAAGATCTTCGTAGAATATGTGAGAGCCAATATGAGCATCCAGGTTCCGCTATTGGTTATTGATCGGAGAAGTGTCTCGGTCATGTCTACATAGTTCTCGAACCCGTAGGGTCGCACGCTTAACGTTCGTTGACGGTAGAGTAGTATTGGGATATTTGATGAGTGGTAATCAAATGTTGTTCAGAGTCCCGGATGAGATCCCGGACTTCACGAGGAGTCTCGGAATGGTCGAGAGGTAAAGATTTATATATGGGAAGTCATATTTTGAGTTCCGAAAAAAGGTGCAGTTTTTTCGATATTGTACCGGGAAGCTTCCAGAAGGTTCCGGAGGATTTCGAAGGGGTCCGAAAGTCCGCAAGTGGGTTCACCACGACCCAAGGGCTAGCATGGGCTGCGGGGAGGTACCCTGGCCTTATTGGGCTAGGCGTACCAAGTCCTCAAAAGCCCATGTGGCTAGGGAAGGCAAAAAGGAAGGAGTCCTAGTAGCAATAGGATTGGACTTGGAGTCCAAGTCCTCTCCCCCTTAGCTGCGCCCTAGGGCTTGGAGTACTACTTGCCACGCCCCTCCACCTATATATAGAAAGGAGGGGGCGCCCCAAGAGGACACACCAAGCCCTTGGTGCCCCTCTCTCTCCCGTTACTCTACAGTTCCACCGCCTCGTCCCGGCGATGCTTAGCGAAGCGCTGTCGGTGCTCCACCACCACCACGCCGTCGTGTTGGTTGTGATCCCATCTAACTATCCTCCCCTGCTTGCTGGATCAAGAAGGGCGAGACATCATCGAGCCGCACGTGTGCTAAACTCGGAGGTGCCGTCCGTTTGACACTAGATCGGTTGGATCGTGATCGGATCGCGAAGAGTACGACTACATCAAATGCGTGATAAACGCTTCCGCTTCCGGTCTACGAGGGTACGTAGACACACTCTCCCCCTCTCGTTGCTATGAATCTCCTAGATAGATCTTGCGTGAGCATAGGAAATTTTTGAAATTGCATGCTACGTTCCCCAACAATTACATCCAAACTACTTGAAATTAACCTAAAATAGAGAGCGGACGGTGTCCTCATAAACATGGTGTCCGAGGACACTGGGACTATACCATCGTTGTTGTCGTCGTAGCAGTTGCGAAAGCCATTTCAACCACCGCAACATCTGCTCCCGTTCGTGGTATCGTGCTAGAATTGTAGTCATCGTGCATTAGCTTCCGCTATGTGTCGCGCCTTCTCCTCCTTTTGGCGTAGCTCACATTCCGACTCGGACACCCTGAGCTGGAGGAGGTCTTGGCTTATCCAGCTCCTCAAAGCCTACTCCAACATTATCTTCCCATCACAGCGGACCAATGACCAGAAGCGGTTTGGTCGATGACGGCTAGGATTTTGGGAGGGGAGTGGTGACAGTGAGGGCGTGGTATGGTTAAAAGGGGTGGGGGGTCGGCTGCGGCTAGGATTTTGGGAGGGGAGTTGTGGCAGTGAGGGGCGGGGTTCGGTTAAAAAGAGGTGGGGGATCGGATGCGGCTAGGGTTTTGGAGGGAAGTTATGAGAGTGAGGGGCGGGGTCCGGTTAAAAAGAGGTGGTGGATCGGCTGTCGGGCCGATGTGGTGGATGTCCGAACTCGCCTACATCGGTGAGGGAGTCCTGGATTGGGGGGTGTCCGGATGGCCGGACTATGACCTTTAGCCGGACTCCCGGACTATGAAGATACAAGATTGAAGACTTCGTCGCGTGTCCGGATAGGGACTTTCCTTGGCGTGGAAGGCAAGCTTGGCGATACGATATGAAGATCTCCTCCCATTGTAACCGACTCTGTGTAACCCTAGCCCTCTCCGGTGTCTATATAAACCGGAGAGTTTTAGTCAGTAGGACGAACAACAATTATACCATAGGCTAGCTTCTAGGGTTTAGCCTCTCTGATCTCGCGGTAGATCAACTCTTGTAATACCCATACCATCAATATTAATCAAGCAGGAGTAGGGTTTTACCTCCACCGAGAGGGCCCGAACCTGGGTAAAAACATCGTGTCCCTTGTCTCCTATTACCATCTGCCTAGACGCACAGTTCGGGACCCCCTACCCAAGATCCGCCGGTTTTGACACCGACATTGGTGCTTTCATTGAGAGTTCCTCTGTGTCGTCGCCTTTAGGCCCGATGGCTTCTTCGATCATCAACCACAACGCGGTCCAGGGCGAGACTTTTCTCCCCGGACAGATCTTCGTATTCGGCGGCTTTGCACTACGGGCCAACTCATTTGGCCATCTGGAGCAGATCGAAAGCTACGCCCCTGGCCATCAGGTCAGATTTGGAAGCTTAAACTACACGGCCGACATTCGCGGGGACTTGATCTTCGACGGATTCGAGCCACGCCGAGCGCGCCGCACTGTCTCGATGGGCACGATCTAGCTCTGCCGCCGGACAGCGCCCCGAGTGCCGCTCAGGAGTCCGCTCCGACCATTAGTTCGGAGCCGACTGCGCTAACCAGGGACGGATGGTTGGACGCCGCCCCGGGAGCCGCGATCTCTATGGCGATAGAGCCGAATACCAGCCTAGTCCTTCGCAAGGCCCGTGACTCCAAGGTTCCGGACTCCGCTCCGGACTCTGAATCTTCTGCACCCCTTCCGAGCGAACCCGATTGGGCTCCGATCATGGAGTTCACCGCCGTGGACGTCTTTCAGCACTCGCCCTTTGGCGATATCCTGAACTCCCTAAAGTCTCTCTCTTTGTCAGGAGAGCCCTGGCCTAATTATGGTCAACAGGGTTGGGATACGGACGACGAAGAAATTCGAAACCCACCCACCACCCACTTTATAGCCACTGTCGACGATCTAACCGACATGCTCGACCTTGACTCCGAAGACATCGACGGTATGGACGTCGATGAAGGAGATGACCAAGAACCATCACCTATAGGGAACTGGAAAGCCACCTCATCATACGATGTATACATGGTGGACACACCCAAAAGGGATACCAACGAGGATCGAAAGGGCGCAAACAGGGATCGTTCCCTCGAAAAACATTCAAAGCAGCGACGCAAGCGCCACGCAAAGCCCCACCTCGACAAAGACCCAGCCATAGAGCAGGGCGAATCCACGAAAGACAAACATGCCATTAAGCAACCACCCAAACAACCAATCCCCGGAAAAGATAGAAGTCTGAACGACCTCATGCCGGACAAACTGCCGGAACATCAGAACCTCCACCAAAGGCTCGTCGCCACTGCACGTAGCCTAAAAAAGCAGAAGCGGAGGATCAAAACAGCAGAAGGTGCACTCAGGATCAGATGGAACAAAGTGCTGGATACTGCACACAAGTACGGCAACAGTCGTCACACAAAGAGCTATCCGAAGCAGAAACTACTACTGGAATTTGATGAAGAGGCCATAAAGCCCCCACAGTCGAAAAATAAAGAAGCCACCAGGTCGGATAGACGACCCAGCAATCGATCCAAAGCGGCA
This sequence comes from Triticum aestivum, assembly GCF_018294505.1. Classification (NCBI taxonomy): domain Eukaryota; kingdom Viridiplantae; phylum Streptophyta; class Magnoliopsida; order Poales; family Poaceae; genus Triticum; species Triticum aestivum. The sequence goes on along the minus strand of NC_057807.1, from coordinate 466,229,031 downwards.
GAGGGCGCCGCACTCAATCCGGCGAGCGATCCCCCTAGGGATTCGCATCAAACAACCTGCCCAACTAGATCCATCTATGGCCCAAGAAAGCAAGCTCCAGCGAGCAACACAATACAAAAAATACCCGAACATCATGGCACACCTGCATACAGGGGCGCCGCACATCCCTCATGTTTTACCGATGAGGTGCTGGATCACGAATTTCCAGCGGGATTCAAGCCCGTGAACATAGAAGCATACGACGGAACAACAGACCCCAGAGTCTGGATAGAGGATTATATCCTCCACATACACATGGCCAGAGGAGATGACCTTCATGCCATCAAATACTTACCCCTCAAGCTCAAAGGGCCAGCCCGGCATTGGCTTAAAAGCCTTCCCGAAAAAACCATAGGAAGTTGGGAAGCGCTTGAGGAGGCTTTCCGGACAAATTTTCAAGGGACCTATGTCCGACCTCCGGATGCAGACGATCTGAGTCATATAACTCAGCAACCCGGAGAGTCAGCCCGGAAACTCTGGAACAGATTCCTTACTAAAAAGAATCAGATAGTCGACTGTCCGGACGCTGAGGCCCTAGCAGCTTTCAAACATAGCGTCCGAGACGAATGGCTCGCCAGACACCTCGGCCAAGAAAAGCCAAGAACGATGGCCGCATTAACAAGCCTCATGACCCGCTTTTGCGCAGGAGAGGATAGCTGGTTGGCAAGGAGCAGCACCAGCGACGCAAGTACATCCGAACCTAGAGATGGAAACGGGAAACCGCGCCGTAACAAAGAACAACGCCGAATCAAGGACAACAGCCCAATAAGCACGTCAGTCAATGCCGGATTCAAAAGCTCTCGGCAAAATCAGAAAAAGCCGCCGCCCAAAGATGACAGGGACGAGCTGTCTAACCTCAACAAAATCATGGATAAAATATGTCAAATCCACAGCACCCCCGGGAGGCCTGCAAACCACACCCACAGAGATTGTTGGGTTTTCAAGCAGTCCGGCAAACTCAATGCCGAACACAAGGGGCTCGACGCACCAAGCGAGGATGACGACGCGCCCCACAAGCAGAACACCGGAGAACAAAAGAAGTTCCCACAAGAAGTCAAAACAGTGAATTCACTTCATATGACAAAAGGGCAAAACAGAACGGCGCTTATGAAGACACGCGCCACACAGCCAGCCCCAGAGGAGCACCGCCACTGGTTGTTACAACCAATCACCTTTGACCATCGGGATTACTCCAGAGGGGCCCGGAACGCAGGCTGGACTGCCTTGGTCTTGAATCCGGTTATTAACGGACTACAATTTACACGAGTCCTTATGGACGGCGGCAGTGACTTAAACCTGTTATATCAGGACACAATCCACAAACTAGGGGTAAACCCAGCGCTAATACGCCGCGGCAAAACTTCCTTTCGAGGAGCCACGCCGGGCCCAGATACCCAGACTACGGGTTCCCTTTCATTAGAAGTCAAGTTCGGCTCACCCGACAACTTCCGAAGTGAAAAGCTAACCTTCCACATCGCCCCATTCGTAAGTCGCTATCAAGCGCTACTGGGACGTGAAGCTTTCGCCCGCTTTAACGCAATACCACACTATGCATCCCTTACACTTAAAATGCCCGGCCCACGAGGCATCATCTCATCACAGGGGAATTGACCCCCAAAATACGGGTAAGGGTGCGGCCGCATGGACAGCCGCACACTAATCTAGCCCGGACACGGCTAGACGAGTCCGGCGTCAACACACATGGACGTAATAGACGCACAACCCTGTACAAGGGGCTCCGCGTGTTCACGCCAGGAGACAATGCGGCTCCCTTCTTGCTCCAACTACATCCTGTTTATTTAATATAGATTTCTCGCACGCCTCTTTACAAAAGTTCCTCTTTTTCGCAGACGAACACCGTGCTATGCCCGTCCAGGATACGGCACAACGGAGAGACAGGCGCAGATGTGCAGTAGGGACCCGTTCTAAGGATTCTTTTCAGATTAAGACCCTGCGTAAACCTTTTTTACTGTCTCTTGTTGAAAACATCCCCCGGTTTTTCGTCATAACCGGAGGAGACTGGCGTTTTGGCATGTGGCCACGCCAGAATTTTGCGCGTACCTCGACACAAGGGGCTTTCTTACCAAGGGCTCTGTTTCGGCCCGTCTTCATAAAGACCGAATACCTTAGGGAGTGTTCGGCGTCGCGAGTTAGGCCTTATATGTATCAGCTCTGAATCATGTCTTTGGTCAAATGTTGGGTTTGCCCGGCTCCTGTGTTTTGCTGCCTTACGTTCCGTTATATCGGCTAACGCGGCACCAGGAGAACTACTGCGATTGTGCCCCGGTTCGGCCAGGCGAGCACCTCAGTAGAGAAAGCCGAAAACTGACTGTCATGATATAGCGAGAGACTGGTCAACCACTCGATGACTCTCGGAATATCTAGAATCCCTCCACATTAACGAAGGACCGCTTCCCGGTCAGGCACACACGCGCCCCGGATTCGGGAGAGCGCGGTGCCTCCAGGGGCTATTAAGTAGCCTCAATGTCAAACTCCTATGGCTAAGTGAAAGTGATAAAGCGTTATAGTTCGGTTGCCTCGTTCGCCATGCCATCACCTCCTTTGTAGGACCAAGACGTTGGATTAAGTGTGAAAAGGCGCATTTTTTGCGAACACCCCCACATTATATGCGTGGGGGCTGAAGCCAACGACTGCCATCTTTCAGGTTATATACACATATACATTAACGGCCGCACAGGAGGTGTTATAATTCTTGCAAGCACAAGTATAAAAAGCTTTTATATTCTATCAAAATATTTCTTTTACAATAGCACCTGCTATTCGAAAAAAACATCGTTCGAGCACTGCACTTCTATTAAACGAGCACCCGGAAGAACTTCCTCAAGGTAGTGCTCGGTAGATATCCGGCCTTCGTCCGAATCCTAGGATGCGACAACACTGGCCTGCATATCCACCCAGTATGTCTTGACATGGGCGAGAGCCATTCGTGCACCCTCTATACACGCCGACCTCTTTAGTACATCGACATGCGGCACAGAACCAAGGAACTGCTGCACCAATCCAAAGTAACTTTTCGGCTCTGGCTCCCCCGGCCACAAACGACTCGCGACATACTTCATGGCGAGTCCGGATAACCTATTCAGCTTCGCAAAGGCGGCCAAACGGTCGGATACCGAAAGTGGGCGCTCTGGCTTGTGGAACGGCGACCAAAACAGTTCTTCCAAATTATGGTCGCCTCGTCCTCGGAAGTGTTCGGTTGCGTCAGCTGCACTCGCTGCCACATCCAGATAAGTGTTTTCCGCACTCCACTGACGGTCCAACGGAGCATACTTAGGATCCCCGAACTTCATCCGCAGCATATAGGGCTTTCCAGCCGTGATATCCCCGGCCTGACGCAGCTCCTCCTTCATAGCTCTCATCGCAGAGCGAGCATCCTTGACCTCGGTAGTGATCTTCTCAAGGTCCTTCTGAGCCGCCCCTTTTTCTTGTTCGAGAAATTCACAGCGGTCGGCAGCATCCTTCAATTTTACAGCCATCTCGGCTATTGCCTTCTTACTCTGGCAGTGAGCAGCCTGTTCGGCTTTCAGCTCTTCAGCCGCCTTAACGGCCGCCGCATCACTTTTTCTTGCTTGCTCCTTCGCTCGGGCAAGTTCCGCCCGAAGATTCTCCACGGAAGCAGCACTATCTGCAATAAGCATATATATATTGTAAGAAACGAGCATCGAACTCCTCTTATCAGATATCTGTGGAGTATAACTTGTGCCTCGTCTAGTCGCTTATTTACAAGCGCGATGTCGGCATCTGCCACGTCCAGTTGCCGCTTTAACTCGGCAGATTCATCAGTCCGGCTAGCCACCGAACACCTCGCCACCTTCATAAAAAGGTAACATTTTATACCTGGGGTTTTGATCCTCTGTGCGCCATCACTCTTGACGACACACAGAGTCTCAGGGGCTACTATTTATACAGGGCGCATTCTATGCGACTCTACCAATAGGTACACCTTTTCACGTACCTCAAAGCCTGTCAGTAAACTCCTGGCGGCCTCGTACAATCCGCTTTCCGCGGATGCAACCCTTCCTATCACCATGTTCATCAACACACGGTGTTCTTCTGAGACGGATGCACGCCCGAGCAGATCCCTCAGCCTCTCCGACCGCGCACCAGAGGGCACCGGACTAGCCCGACGACCTTTTTCAGGATCCGGACTTGGAGAAACCCGCCGGGACGACACCTCGGGGTCACCAGCCTCGTAAGTCGGTGCAGCTAGGGGAGGCCTTTCGCTCTCTATCATCTCCGGACGGAGATCCCCTGAAGACGAGCTCTGCTGAGAAGGGTCAAGATCTGAACTGCAAGGTAATATTTCGGTTATCTTCCTCAGAAATAAAACAGGGATGCCACTAATTTTTGAAGCCCCTCTCTATACTTACGGCTCGGAGGAAAGCTGATCCCTGTGAAGGCGCAATGCGGCCGGGGCAGTCTCCGGCGCCGGATCCTCTGACAAAGATTTCTTCCCCCGTTTCGAGGTCATCTCCTCCGAGTCTTCAGAGGCACTCCTTTTCTTTCCCAGGTTGGGGGAGTCCTTGATTCCTCCCTTCTTGACAGTCTCCTTTGTGGAGGCGGCAGCTCCTTGGTTCCCCTCTCCGCCCTCTGCTGAAAACATAACCTGCAGCATCCTGGTTAGCACGGGATCTGGCGCGGTCTCGGGCAGGGGGGGCTGGACACCTGATAAGCTTTGCCTTCGCTATCCACTCCTGTTCAAAGGATAGCTCTGTCAAAAGGCCGCTTTATGATGAAAATACGGATGGTGTGTCCAAATATGGGGCTGCTTACCTTAACATCTTGGCGATTGCAGCTCAGACCTGCGTCCTTGGATAAATCCGGACACCTAGTTTGTGGTCCGAAGAACAATTTGTACATCTCCATGGGCGTTGCGCCCATAAAATGTTGGAGGACTCGCGGTCCTTCCAGATTAAATTCCCACAGGCGAAGGGGGCGACGTTTGCAGGGCAGCGTGCGGTGAATCAGCATAACTTGCGCCACTACGGTCAGGTTAATATCTCTTTCTAGGAGATCTCGAATGCGGCCCTGCAGTAGGGGCACGTCTTTGGACGGACCCTAGATAAGCCCTTCATTGACCCATGACGCTCGCCGTGGCGGGGGACCCGAGCGAAAAGCAGGAGGCGCTACCCATGTGGTGCCCCTGGGGGCTGTGATATAAAACCAGTCCCGTTGCCATAAGCCGAACTCTTCTTGAAAAATGCCCTCGGGCCATGGAGCGCCGGCTATCTTGCTTATGATAGCTCCTCAACACTCAACATGCTGCCCCTCGATCATCTTCGGCTCTACTTTGAAGGTTTTATGCCACAATCCGAAGTGGGGGGTGACATGGAGGAAGGCTTTGCACACGACGACAAACGACAAAATTTGAAGGATGGACTCCGGGGCTAGGTCGTGAAATTCCAGCCCGTAATAGAACATCAGCCCCCTCACAAAGGGATCAATCGGGAAACCTAACCCCCGAAGGAAGTGGGATGTGAACACCACGCTCTCGCCGGGCTGAGGAGAAGGAATGGCCTGCCCTTGAGCAGGCAGCCTATGCGAGATTTAGCCGGTTAGATACCTGACATCTCTCAGCTTTCGCACGTCTTCTTCCGTAACGGAGGAAGGCACCCACCAGCCTTGAAGGTTGGAGCCGGACATCGTCGGAGGTCTGAAGCGCCTAAAACTAGAAACCTTGAGTGTTGGAACTTGAGGAAAGGGGCGGATTTGATTGGATTGAAGGAAGAGGGAGTCGAGCCTTGGTCTCTTTATAAAGGAGTTGAATACCAAGAGCCCTCCCTGTAACCGTTTGGGACTCACTTTCAATTAGAGAGTCATACCGAAAGGCGCGGTTGGGTTACCCACACCCGTATTAATGAGAATCCCAGGATAAGGGGACACGATCTCTGCTTCGACAAGACGTGCCAAGGAAACCGCCTCGCTAAACGAACTGAGGTGGAACGGTAAAATTAATGAAGGCTAGGCTGTGGCATCATGTCACGCCGCGGAATACGTCAGCAGATTAGATTTGTGTAAATATTATTCTCTCTACGGTGGCATGTGAAACTTATTTTGCAGAGCCGGACACTGTCCTTGTGTTCAAACATCTTCTATGAAGTATTCGGAGGAGGAACCCGCCTTGCAATGCCGAAGACAATTTGCGCGCCGGACTCGTCGTCATTGAAGCCTGGTTCAGGGGCTACTGAGGGAGTCCTGGATTGGGGGGTGTCCGGATGGCCGGACTATGACCTTTGGCCGGACTCCCGGACTATGAAGATACAAGATTGAAGACTTCGTCCCGTGTCCGGATAGGGACTTTCCTTGGCGTGGAAGGCAAGCTTGGCGATACGATATGAAGATCTCCTCCCATTGTAACCGACTCTGTGTAACCCTAGCCCTCTCCGGTGTCTATATAAACCGGAGAGTTTTAGTCCGTAGGACGAACAACAATCATACCATAGGCTAGCTTCTAGGGTTTAGCCTCTCTGATCTCGCGGTAGATCAACTCTTGTAATACCCATACCATCAATATTAATCAAGCAGGAGTAGGGTTTTACCTCCACCAAGAGGGCCCGAACCTGGGTAAAAACATCGTGTCCCTTGTCTCCTGTTACCATCCGCCTAGACGCACAGTTCGGGACCCCCTACCCGAGATCCGCCGATTTTGACACCGACAACCGCCCCTCGAGTTGGGGCCGAACTAAGGAATTTGGACGTCTGCTCGTGTTTGATCCATTATAAGTGTATGCCTTGGAGCAGTGGCGGAGCTAGGTAAAAACTGCTTGGGGGGGGGGGGGGGGGCAAGGCTAAAACATGGGTGTTTGAGGGTATATCATCTAAGCCCTCCTCCAAAAAATCTCATCTAAGCCCGAGGTTTGTACATAGCTCCACCACTGCCTTGGAGGCCTAAAAGTATCTAGACCGTCCGATTCAAACTTATACGGGAGAAATGAATATCCACGTTGAAGATGGCCTAAGGTCTCTCCTAATCAAGGGCAAACACCGCCTACCGTCTGAGGCACGCACATGTTGGAAGAAGTTCGAGCACCAACTGACCAAACGATATGTGATATCAGATGCATGAGAAATATTGAGAAATCATTATTCAACAAGAGAATGTGTGTTGTAAAATGCACTATCGAAATAGATGTGATATCAACGGACGGAATTAGATCATGACATTTAATTTTGTAACATGCTTTGACACGAAGTGTGCCTCATTCCACACAGAAATTGATAATATGCACACTCAACTTAATTATGCCTCTTTCCCTTTGATTTACAGGAAAACATGAGGAAAAGTAGGGGGGGGGGGTGATCTTTAGTGGCACTATTTATCTCTGCTTTCCATGAAAAGTAAAATAGTAGGCCTTTTCCCATTTTATCCAGCGTTGAGGGGAAAAACTGAACTCTTAGACATACTTGCAAAAATTCTATTCATGAAGAATGAGGCGAAGACCTTGACAAGCAGCGTAAACGATGGATATAGAAATACAAGGGAGAGAACCAACAGAGCATGTGGTTCGATGTTTCAGAGGTTGATTAGGTTGCCCGTAATGGGAGTATTATAAATAGTATCATGCGTGCCAACTAAGCAATTTTGATGAGATGGCATAGAATTAAATGAAAAAAGAGAGGCTTGAGTATCATATCATGATACTGTATCATATTAAATGATGTGCTACTTTGTGTCATGCATGGCAATAAATGTAGTCTTCTATAATACCAATATATGATACTATGCATTACAGATGTAGTATCATATACTAGACTAGTATTATATACATGATACTAGTATATGATACTCTCGATTACAACCAGCCTTATACGAATCAAGCAGCCAGAGACCAAACCACGGGTTTGGCGCTCTATAAATCTCATTGCGGCAAAATATTTACGACCCCTGCCTTGAATAGGCGTTGTGTGAATGTGTGACAGTAAGGAAGGTGGTGTGCGTGTATGTCTACGTTATACTTAGTGTCTCTTAGAGAAATACCCCTTCCTAAGAAAAACAGACACTACACTAAAAGCTGTGGAAAATTACTGATATATAATTTCCAACCACTTTTAACCTGAAATGATCTACCGAATCACATATAAGGCGATTGAGGACCAACCATCGCAAATTAAACACCACCTACGAGAATGGAATGCTTTTCATCCATTCGCACCGACGGTGACTGCCGTAAGTGGGCGCCACTATGGATTGCCTTTTAAGCTAAGCTTTTCTTCTTTTTGGTGCTAGCTACTGCTGGTACGGACTACACTCGGTTTGCGGTGCACGGGAATGGGAATGGGAAATAGTGGGCTGAATAATTAAGCTTTTGATCCCTCGCTTTGGCACTCTAGTCTAGGCCTCTTCTAGGCAGGGGTATGGGAAAAGGAGAGGCTGTGAGATTCGGATTGAACCCACAAAACATGCCTAGAAATAAAGCAAAACCTACCACATTTCGAATTAAAGGGCGCAATAGTGAAGCATATATTGATGTGAAGCATATATTGATATATATGCCCTTTCATTTCTCCATCCCAATCAAGCATGGGAATGGGATGAAATTCCCTAGTCTAGTCTAGTCGTCCCAAGTCCCAACCCAGCCCATACATACCACCCCTTTCCCCGTTCCAGGCGTGCGTCCAGACCCCAGAAGGCACCGAAACTACCTACCTAGCCGACGGTGGGAACGAGAGAAACCTTGAATTGTTGGGGAATTACGGGGGATTGCCACTGGCTTGCGGTGGAAGGGAAGGGAAGGGAAGGAAGAGCGGCGGCAGATCTGGTAGGTGGCTAGGCCATCTCCCGAGCTCGAAAGCTGATGATTCTGTCACATGGGTCATGCTGGGTTGGAAGGGTCTGTGCTGAGACAATTTTTGCTGTTCCCAATCTTGGACTACATCACGTCCTCATCCATGCAACGCAACCGACGGGACACGATTGTCCGAAGCAATTCATTCCACGCCGTGGTCATTCATGGCAGGAGAAGCTGGCGGGCGCTCACAAGTCGCTGCAGTGATAAACGCGCACCCACATGCACGAACGCGGCAGTAAAACTGTGCGTGCAGCAGTGTACCGTGTCGATGTATCACCCATGCATGTGGAGTGTGTGTACAGTGGTAAGAAATGTACTACTGTATTGCCACTGGTTAGATACGGGCGGATCATGTGGATCCACAAGCCGCACCCTGCGCAGAGTTTTAATACGCGGGTGCGGAAGGCGGATCGATGCCGTCGCGTCTTGGAGGCATGCATGTATGCATGCGTTCTCTCGAGACACCTCATGCACCGGCACCAATCATGTGGGCCATGTGGCGTGCACGATCCCATGCATGCATGCACATGCGAGTTCGTGCGCCTCTGCGTGCCCATCCTCGATGGAAGGATCCGATGGACCATGCATGTGGATAAGTGATTTGTTTAAGCGGCCAAATAAGCCGCCTAACATGCCATGGTACGTACGTACGTGAACACGTATGCTCCCTCCATAGAAAACTACGGTTGAACTCCGGGCCAAACTTCAAAAAAAAAAAAAACTCCGGGCAATGGCCTATGGGTGGCCCCACCGCCGATCCTCTGTCGTGCAGGGGACTGCGCAGCAGATCGTGGCCTGCATGTGCTCGCCGCTTAACTGGCGGCAACAGGGTGAAAGACATTCCTGTTTCAAGAATCTGTAACCATGGAGCAGTCAAACTGTTATCCAGCCTATGCCCAAACTGCCCTCTGCATCTGAGCCGCTTCGCCAACGGGTGGCCTGTCGGCGGAGGTCTTAGCCGACAGGAGACGGCCAGCCGGGAAATGTTTTGCCGACGGATGGCATTCCTTTGCCGGTCTTTCGTTTGCTGACACTTCTCGACATTTAATCTGGAGACCGGCAGTAAGATCTCATGTTCTTCATAAGGAATTGCCGAGGAGGAGAAACCTGAGATCTATCAATAGTTTTTCTCCGACAGGGTATATACGTCCGCCAGCGATTCGCGAGAAGACCATAGTGGCACTGGGTCCTAGCTTTACATTATCCCAGCTACTTGTTAACTCATCGTGCGGATCAATGCTTGCGATCCCTCGTTGACAAACTATGCTTTCGCTGGTAGTTTGAACTCTCCACAACCGCTTTTGTTGCCATTTGCCATTTCTAGCAGATTAGCATTCTACGCGGGAACTCCCCGTAGAGAACTTAATTTTGCCGTAGACGATCATTGCCGACAGTAAGTTTGTCCCATCACCAATCTTTTCGCTGAAGGAAGACAGTCGGGAGATCGTTATTCGCACATGACAGCAATAGCATGTTGCATTTGGCATATATTTTTGGACAAACAGCATTTGGCATACTACACGGCTGACTGATTCTTTTGAATTTTGCAGCTGGGATATCATCACTGGCTACTAGGAAAGTACGTAGGTGCATGCGTGTATGGTCTACCAGCCCATGGACATCAGATTATCAGATACATTCAAAAGGACCTGCATGATTGCAGATTGACTTGTATTTGGTTGGCGTAGGGAAAGCAAGACTTGTTGTATTAGTTAATTTGAACGTGCCATACTTGTGCACGCATCTCCTTATTGCACTTAATTGAGTTGACCATTAGATGACCTGAAAAGTATCGCAGTATTGAAGGAAATGGAAATTAATGGATCTGGGTGTAGTATCACCAACCTTTAGGACTGAACTGGAGAAAGACATAGGGGGTGTTTGGTTCCAGGGACTTTTTTGTGTTGGGACTAAAAAAATCCCTACCAAACCAAACATGGGGGGGGGGGCACTTTTTGCTAAAAGTCCTTAGAAGCACCTCCTTGAGAGTCTTTTTCAAAAAGTCCTAGGGACTAGAAAAAGTCATAGGACTAGACAACCAAACACCACCATTGTCCGGGAGAGCTCCAACTCCATCTAATTTCAGCTCTGCTCCGACCTCACCAGTGGAGCCACTCCAGCTGCAAACTCCAGAGTTCTATAAAAAACAGTATTCCCGTTTCGAAAAAAATTTTAAAAAACAGTATGGGAAAAAAACAACAACTCCATATTCTGGTTTCTTATTGAAAATTCTTACTGAGACACAAGAGTACCTTGTTGTTGAATAGACAATACTTGCAAAGCAAATGCACAAATTCTTCTTCTTTTTTAATGATAACTTGTAACAAAAAATTCCGTTTCTTATGTACACCTATGTTCGAAGTGAAAACATAAACTTACATGAACGCATGTTATTTGAGGATTGGGAGGAAACAAATAGAAAACACAAGCTGGTTGACAGTAGATACGTCACATATTTGTAACATCAGGAACGCTCCATATCGCATTGATGCCAACTATGACCTCTGCCATACATGATGGAATGTCCGCCGTCGCCAAGAAAGAGAGGTGGCAATTGCACCACGGTAGTGAGGACTTGGGAACAGGAGCTGTAGGTGTCTCAAACAGGGCTACGATCGATCCGCAGAGCATCTTCCTCACGTGCTGCTGGCCTAGCCCAGGCCCCTTCAATTTAGTTTCGTGCCCACCCATGCCATCCATGCATGATGGATGCATCACATATCATTCACCGCCCTACAGCCGCTAAAGCTATCTATAGCCATGCCGTGGTGACCCCCCCTCAAATGATCGAACATACGGCCGGGACATGCTGTCGACGATCCAACGTGCCCGCCGTACGCACGGGGCCGGCGCCGACCGATGCGTGTGGGCTGGCCCCGCCGGCCTGCAGCGCCGGCTGTCCGGCCGTCTGTCAGAGGGATCATCAGAGGATGATTGGTACGTCGTCGACGACGATCGATCCATGCATGCATGCAATGCATGGATGGATGCGGAGACGACAAGGCCGACGATCGAGGACCACCTGAAGAAAGGAAAAGGCGATGTTTGCAGGCATCTGCTCCGCCCTTTTCCCCGGCGCCAACAGTAGCACAGTACTGCCGCCGCGTGTTCTTGAGTCACTCACTCCTCCGGTCCACACTCCATGTGCTGCGGATTCATTCGCATCTGCGACTGCAAGGCTGCGCCTATGCATGCTGCTGCTGTTCTTTTCTATTGTCGACCGCTGCTATGCAACCATGCTGCTGTTCTTCTGGAAGCCAGCGTCGAATTGCCGATCCCTCTGAAGTGATTGAGGACCCCCTCTCGGTTCAATTCGTTAGGTTTCGTTTGTGTGATGGACGTACAGATCGACCGGTTTCATCAGTGATCAGTCTTGCACTGGAGAGGATCCATATCGCTTACTCATCTTCTGCTTGGGTCTGCTACGACCTGCTCTCAGTTGCTTCCATCAATTTGATCTGCAGCAGCCGCGGCATCAGGTCGGCAGGCGTCAGTAGTTGTTGCGGCTGAAGCCGGGAATGATGGAATTGCAGCTTGGTGTTTGTAAGCTTGGGAAAGCTGGGAATCTAGGCTGGCATTGATGACATGATGGTCGCTCGCTTCAGCTAACCAACCATTTGCTGCTTAAAGCACAACATAGTTCCTCCCATTTTGTTGTTGTAATTTCCAGTTTTTACCTCCTAAGGTGAAGTTTGTGACAAAGTTCAACCCATTTAACGGAAATTATTCAAAAGTAGTACATTATTATTTAGCAAAGTCTGTTCCACTTTCTTCCTTTTTAATCATTTGACCTTTTTCTTGCCAGGTGGGAATCGGCATCAAGTGTTATCGCAAACTTCATCTGAGAAGGTAAATATTAGAGTTCACTCTCTTTTCTGAAGCGCCAGAGGAGCAGGATGCAGGGGATGCAGTCAACAGTCAACAGCCGCAAGGCCCAAACAAAATTCACTGGGTCGTCACTCAGATGGATCAGAGGAGGATTGAGATTTGAGAGGGACGTGGTCGACGATCCATGCACGGATGGATGCAGCGAGAGACGACAATGTGCGGAGGACCACCTGACGAAAAGGCCATGTTTGCAGTTGCGGCCATCTCTCCCCCGCTCTGCATGCAAACCAGCCAACACGTACCACACCAACAGTGGCGCTGCAGCGACGAGAGGGAGGAAAAAATGCATGATTCGGTTCGATTATCGATCGCCGGCCATGTGCTGCGAGATTTCTGCCCGGTGACAGGCGAACCTGCGAGGCAAAAGCTGCTGCTCATTTCGTTTGCCGAGCTAGCATAGCAGATCTGGTGTCTTTCTTCCTTGCGCTGCGAGGTTGGCTTCCAATTGTCGATCCCAATCTCTCTCTCTCTCTCTCTCTCTCTCTCTCTCTCTCTCTCTCTCTCTCTCTCTCTCTCTCTCTCTCTCTCTCTCTCTCTCTCTCTCTCTCTCTCTCTCTCTCTCTCTCTCTCTCTCTCTCTCTCTCTCTCTCTCTCTCTCTGACCGATTAGTTTTGCTCGGTCTGGCACGTTGCCTTACGGTACGCTGATTCGTCGGTCAGGTGGCTTGGTTACTCCTCATAGCAGCGGCAAGGCAGAGAGTAACTTCAGTGACTCCGGTGTGCGGCTCAAGTTGGAAATGAATCGGTCGGGAATCCGCACTGACATTGACCGGACACCATGGTCGGTCGCTTTTACCCGGGCACTGCGGAAGCATATGGACAGAGCCGCAGGAGCAGGGCACTCGGCGTCTGCAGGCTGGCAATGGACACCACAAAATTCAGCTTTTTTTTTCTTTTTTTCTAGGATCCCAAAAATTCAGCAGAGCAGGTTGTTGTTCTGGTCTGCACTGACCCGTTTGGCCCGTATGACTGGAGCCGTCCAGCAGGCAGCAGGCAGCTAGGCGAGCTGCATTGGCTTTGCTTGCCTCCTCCGCCCGCCGGCCGCCGGCCAGACGTAGTACGGTGCATGGATGGATGAACAACAATGCGGGGAATGAGGTGCGGCGGAGACGAGTGACAAGTGACTGGACCGCGCAAAAGATGAATCTCGCGGCTAGGAGTACGTGTTTCTCCCTTTTCATTCCCAATAATGTAAACATACAAAGACTTACACGCAATTACACGCTGACTAGGACTTTTTTTATCTACTAACGAATCACAAACTTGTCCCCCCTGATTTTCAGGGGGTGGGCCGCCTTCCCATCTATTGACCAATCAAATTAACTCTTTTTGTAAAACCTTGTAACTCGTTTGTACGTGTAGCATTACTCTGTCATCCCCACCCATGTGCTGCACGCACCTGCGTGCGTGCATGCATGCATGCAGGTGGTCCCTCGGCCCCTTCCCGTGCGGGGCGGAGGCCCGGGGGATTCGTCATGCCACACAATCAGACCCACTCAATTAGATCTAATCATCAAATAAAAAAAAACTCTCGCCAAAAGTGAGAGCGAGGCGTCGATCCATTGGCTGGACAGCTGCCAGCCCAACCCGAGTTCGAGTCCCAGCTTGGACGCACGGTGCTTGCCGAGTTTTTTTTATAAAAAAATCAACAAGGATTAGCCCTTGGTTGGTCTAATTTTTTTCCGCCAAAAGTGCGTTTAGCAATTTCGAAGGGCGGACGGCCATCGGACGTATTCAAGTCGCCCCACATTGAACGGACGATAGCCACCACGACGTCCGTGCTCCTCGCGTCCTGACCTAGGGATTGACCGGGACTGCTCTGTCAAACACCGCCGCAGCACCTTCATATGCAGCCCACCCCTAGCACCGGTGGCCGTGGTGCCCATGACATGGACGGAGCCGAGGCTAGCGATTTCTACTGGGACATCCCGGGAGGTGGAGCTCCAGGCCATCTCTACCACAGCCTCAGGTACGGATAATCGGATCTGCAGTTGATTCTTGCACCGTGTGACGGATCGCTTGGTACATTGGAAGCCAACCAGCCGTGGACTCACTCGCAACGGCGACAGTAGGGATAGGCAGGGCGCCCAACGCAGGACAACAACAAAAGGCTAGCAACATGTTGCACGAATGCAACAAGCAAGGCACAACAGTAGGCGCCAGGCGGCCAAGATTCTATACGCAATCAAGGGTAATTGGAACCGGCCAGTGGGCAGCTCATCGAGTGCTACCTTTGCATCTGTTTCTACTTACAATTTTGGATTTTGGACTGTGACACCTATTCATTACAGATCAAGAAATGTATGAATTCATTCGATTTTACATGCGGTTAATATATGCAATACATTTTCTGTTTTTTGTTGTGGGCAAGACATTTTCTGAATCATAAGTTAAGGAATACATTTTGGTTCTTCGGATTCTTATGAACATTGAACATTGAAGGATTCTCGTGAATTTCCGCATCCATGGAAGTCCTATAAAACTCTTGATGTAGGGTGGAACCCTATGGGGCCGATCTTTCACGTTTGGAGTGGATCCTACTGGGAACACGAAGAACGCGCGAAGAACACGAGGGAAATCACGAGGGGAAAACAAGAGAAACACTCAACCGACACGGAATTGATCACACAAGTGCTAGATCATTGAGGCACAAAGTAACACGAGATCCAAAGTCAGCAAGGAACGATACAAGAGTAACCGTTTTTCTCCGTGAGGAGGTCTTGATTGTCTTCTCCGGATGGAGGCCTTGAATCCGGATGGATCTTCTCCGAAGAGGTGCGGTCCCTCACGAGGAGTAGATCCGGTACGGATGAGCAATGCTCTATCTCAAATGAGCTATCACAATGCTGACCCTAGAAAGGACGAGGGGAAGGTCTATTTATAGTCTAAGCCTTCGAAGGGGGAAGAGAGGGTCGAAACGAGTACATGGGCCTCGGCTCGGATACGCTGCACGCAGGCAGGGCGGTAGTACCGGACCCTCGGGCGGTAGTACCGCTTGTAGAGCTTCAGCGGTAGTACCGCTCTGGAGCCGTTCGATCACACGAGTTTGTCGGGTTCGGCGGAAGAAGGGCGGATGTAGGGCGGTAGTGCCGCTTGGCTGGGTTCAGCGGCAGTACCGCTTGGCGTGGGCGGTAGTACCGCCCGCTCCAGGCTGGGCAGCTTCTCCTCTTGCTCTCGACATCCATATTGTACCGTAGCTTCTTCTAGGTTGGTTCCTTGGTACCTAAGCACACAAAGCATCTCGGTTTGAGGTAGTAGCCATGTCTCAAGTGGGTCAAAGGGAAGTTCAACAAGGAGAGAGTTAACCTCGGATTGAATAGCACGTGCTCGAGCTCTTGTCATGGGTCCACCTGGAGCTTGTGTAGTCGAAGTAGTGTCCATGGGGATGATCGAAGGATGCTCCGCATCATCTCCCCTCCCTTGGGAAAGATCCAACCTCGGATTGAAATCCTCATCACCATGGTACGGGGAGAGATCTTGGATGTTGAAGATGTCGCTCACGGAGTATTTGTCGCGTGGGAGGTCGATCTTGTAAGCGTTGTTGTTGTAGCGTGCTAGCACCTTGAATGGTCCATCGGCTCGAGGTATAAGTTTGGATTTGCGTTCGTTGGGGAAGCGGTCCTTGCGAAGGTGTAGCCACACGAGATCGCCAATTTTTAAGATCATGGGTTGCTTGTTGACGTTGAGCTTGGTCGCTAGTCGTTGTACTTGACGCTCGATGGTGTGCCTTGTATCTTCGTGCATCTTCTTGATGTAGCTTGCACGGGCACTTGCGTCGAGGTTGGTGCGCTCTTGTAGTGGTAGAGGTAGAATGTCCAATGGGGACAATGGGTTGAAACCATAGATGACCTCGAAGGGGGACTTGCCGGTCGTCGAATGTCTTGCATGGTTGTAGGCCTACTCGGCGATGGGTAGACATGCTTCCCACTCCTTGATGTTCTTCTTGATCAACACGCGAAATAGAGTGAAGAGCGTACGGTTCGTCACCTCCGTTTGGCCGTCGGTTTGAGGATGGTATGAAGATGAGAACAAGAGCTTGATTCCGAGCTTGGCACATAGCGTCTTCCAAAAGTAACTCAAGAGCTTGACGTCGCGGTCAGAGACGATTGCCTTTGGTACTCCATGGAGGTGCAAGATTTCCCTACAAAAGAGATTTGCAACGTGTGAAGCATCGTCTATCTTGTTGCAAGGGATGAAATGTGCCATCTTAGAGAATCGGTCCAGAACAACAAACACGAAATCCTTTCCATTTTTAGTTCTAGGCAAACCAAGTACAAAATCCATGCTAATGTCTTCCCAAGGTTGATAAGGAGTAGGAAGAGGCATGTAAAGACCATGGGATTGCGCTTTAGACTTAGCTTTGAGACATGTAGAGCATCAGTTGGTGAAGTGTGAGACATCTCAGAACATCTTGGGCCAAAAGTAGTTCTTGGAGAGCGTGGTGAATGTCTTGTCGCGACCAAAGTGTCCCATGAGTCCGCCTCCATGAGCCTCTTGCAAAAGGAGCAAACGAAGAGAAGACTCGGGAATGCAAAGTTTGTTAGCTATCATAAGATAATTATCCTTTATGTAATATTGTTCCCAAGATGTATGCATCAAACACTTAGCATAAGGAGTAGTAAAGGAAGGATCATTCGCATACAAGTCTTTTATGTGCTCAAAGTCAATAACATTCAACTCAAGTTTAGTGACAAGTGTGCATATGCGTGAGAGTGCATCCGCAACTACATTTTCCTTACCCTTAATGTACTTGATCACATAGGGGAAAGATTCAATAAATTCACTCCATTTGGCATGATGCTTGTTCAACTTAGTTTGACCTTTTAAGTACTTAAGCGTTTCATGATCGGTATGGATGACAAACTCATGAGGTCTAAGATAATGTTCTCAAACATGTAGCACACGCACTAAAGCATACAATTCTTTGTCATAGATGGGATATTAAGTTGAGCACCGGATAGTTTTTCACTAAAATAAGCAATGTCTTGTTTTTCTTGCATCAAAACTCCGCCAATTCCGGTACCACTTGCATCACAATGAACCTCAAAAGTTTTGTCAAAGTTGGGCAAAGCAAGAATCGGAGCATGAGTAAGCAAAGACTTGAGCTCATCAAAAGCGGTGGATTGCAAAGATCCCAAACAAAAGAAGCATTCTTCTTACTCAAGGCATGCAAAGGAGCGGCAATAGTGCTAAAATTCTTCACAAAACAACGATAAAAACCTGCAAGGCCAAGAAAGCTACGCTCTTGTTGCAAATTGGTGGGATGGGGCCAAGTTTTAATTGCTTCAATTTTAGATTCATCAACATGGACTCCCTTGGAAGAAACGACAAAACCCAAGAAAACCAACTTGTCAACTCCAAATGTGCACTTTTTCATGTTTGCATATAGACGTTCTTTGCAAAGAGTTTGCAAAACAACCCTAACATGCTTTAGATGCTCTTTCATGGATTTGCTAAACACAAGAATATCATCAAAGTAAACGACAACAAAGACTCCAATATAAGGTCGAAGCATAAAATGCATAAGACGCATGAAAGTACCGGGAGCTTCCGACAAACCCATAGGCATAACTAACCACTTGTACAAGCCAAATTTGGTTTTGAAAGCAGTTTTCCACCCATCACCTTCTTGTATGCGGATTTGATAATAGCCACTTTTAAGATCAATTTTTGAGAAAAAGGCGGCACCGCTAAGTTCATCAAGCATACCATCTAGGCGAGGAATGGGATGCCTATAGCGAACGGTGATGGAATTAATGGGTCTACAATCGGAACACATGCGATCACTTCCATCTTTCTTAGGGACAAGTATAACCGGAACGGCACAAGTGTTGGGGATCGTAGCAGAAATTAAAAAAATTCTACGCATCACCAAGATCAATTTATGGAGTAACTAGCAACGAGAGAGAAGGGAGTGCATCTTCATACCCTTGAAGATCGCGAGTCGGAAGCGTTGCAAGAACGCGGTTGGAGGATCGTACACGTAGCGATTCAGATCGCAGCCGAATCCGATCTAAGCACCAAACAACGGTGCCTCCGCGCTCAACACACGTGCAGCCCGGTGACGTCTCCCGCGCCTTGATCCGTCAAGGAGGAGGGAGAGGTTGAGGAAGAAGGCTCCAACAGCAGCATGACGGCGTGGTGGTGATGGAGTGGCAGTTCTCCGGCAGGGCTTCGCCAAGCTCTTGCGGAGGAGGAGAGGTGTTGGGGAGGGGAGGAGCTGCGCCTTGGATGTGGTGTTGCAGCCCTCCCCTCACCCCTCTTTTTTTAGGGAGTGTTGGAAATATGCCCTAGAGGCAATAATAAAATGGTTATTATTATATTTCTTTGTTCATGATAATTGTCTATTATTCATGCTATAACCGTGTTATCCGGAAATCGTAATACACTTGTGAATACATAGACCACAACATGTCCCTGGTAAGCCTCATGTTGACTAGCTCATTGATCAACAAATAGTCATGGTTTCCTCACTATGGGCATTGTATGTCATTGATAACGGGATCACATCATTAGGAGAATGATGTGATGGACAAGACCCAATCCTAAGCATAGCTCAAAGATCGTGTAGTTCGTTTAGCTAGAGCTTTTCCAATTGTCAAGTGTCATTTCCTTAGACCATGAGATTGTGCAACTCCCGGATACCGTAGGAGTGCTTTGGGTGTGCCAAACGTCACAACGTAACTGGGTGACTATAAAGGTGCACTACGGGTATCTCCGAAAGTGTCTGTTGGGTTGGCACGAATCGAGACTGGGATTTGTCACTCCGTATGACGGAGAGGTATCTCTGGGCCCACTCGGTAATGCATCATCATAATGAGCTCAATGTGACCAAGTGTCTGGTCACGGGATCATGCATTACGGTACGAGTAAAGTGACTTGCCGGTAACGAGATTAAACAAGGTATTGGGATACCGACGATCGAGTCTCGGGCAAGTAATGTACCGATTGACAAAGGGAATTGTATACGGGGTTGCTTGAATCCTCGACATCGTGGTTCATCTGATGAGATCATCGAGGAGCATGTGGGAGCCAACATGGGTATCCAGATCCCGCTGTTGGTTATTGACCGGAGAGCCGTCTCGGTCATGTCTACATGTCTCCCGAACCCGTAGGGTCTACACACTTAAGGTTCAGTGACGCTAGGGTTGTAGAGATATGATTATGCAGCAAACCGAAAGTTGTTCGGAGTCTCAGATGAGATCCCGGACATCACGAGGAGTTCCAGAATGGTCCGGAGGTAAAGAATTATATATGGGAAGTCGAGTTTCGGCCATCGGGAAAGTTTCGGGGGTCACCGGTATTGTACCGGGACCACCGGAAGGGTCCCGGGGGTCCACCGGGTGGGGCCACCCATCTCGGAGGGCCCCATGGGCTAAAGTGGGAGGAGAACCAGCCCCTGGTGGGCTGGTGCACTCCCCTGGCCCCCCCTCTGCGCCTAGGGTTGGGAACCCTAGGGGAGGGGGCGCCTCCACTTGCCTTGGGGGGCACTCCACCCCCCTGGCCGCCGCCCCTTGGGAGATCTCATCTCCAGGGCCGGCGCCCCCCTGGGGTCCCTATATAAAAAAGGGGGGGTGGGAGGGCAGCGGCAACCTGAAGTCTTGGCGCCTCCCTCCCCCCTTGCTACACCTCCTCCCGCAAACGCTTGGCGAAGCCCTGCTGAAACCCTGCTGCATCCACCACCACGCCGTCGTGCCGTTGGATCTTCATCAACCTCTCCTTCCCCCTTGCTGGATCAAGAAGGAGGAGACGTCACGCTGACCGTACGTGTGTTGAACGCGGAGGTGCCGTCCGTTCGGCGCTAGGATCTCCGGTGATTTGGATCACGACGAGTACGACTCCCTCAACCCCGTTCTCTTGAACGCTTCCGCTCACGATCTACAAGGGTATGTAGATGCACTCCCCTCTCTCGTTGCTAGATGAACTCATAGATTGATCTTGGTGAACGTAGGATTTTATTTTATTTTATGCAACGTTCCCCAACAGTGGCATCATGAGCTAGGTCTATGTGTAGTTCTCTATTGCACGAGTAGAACACAAATCTGTTGTGGGCGTAGATGTTGTCAACTTTCTTGCCACTACTAGTCTTATTTTGCTTCAGCGGTATTGTGGGATGAAGCGGCCCGGACCGACCTTACACGTACGCTTACGTGAGATAGGTTCCACCGACTGACATGCACTAGTTGCATAAGGTGGCTAGCGGGTGTCTGTCTCTCCTACTCTAGTTGGAGCAGATTCGATGAAAAGGGTCCTTATGAAGGGTAAATAGAAGTTGACAAATCACGTTGTGGCTTTTTCATAGGTAAGAAAATGTTCTTGCTAGATCACCTATAAAAGCCACGTAAAAACTTGCAACAACAATTAGAGGACATCTAACTTGTTTTGCAGCAAGTGTTTTGTGATGTGATATGGCCAAAAATTGTGATGAATGATGAATGATATATATGTGATGTATGAGATCATGTTCTTGTAATAGGAATCACGACTTGCATGTCGATGAGTATGACAACCGGCAGGAGCCATAGGAGTTGTCTTTATTTTTTGTATGACCTGCGTGTCATTGAGAAACGCCATGTAAATTACTTTACTTTATTGCTAACGCGTTAGCCATAGTAGTAGAAGTAATAGTTGGCGAGCAACTTCATGGAGACACGATGATGGAGATCATGATGATGGAGATCATGGTGTCATGCCGGTGACGAAGATGATCATGGAGCCCCTAAGATGGAGATCAAAGGAGCTATATGATATTGGCCATATCATGTCACTATTTGATTGCATGTGATGTGTATCATGTTTTTCATCTTATTTACTTAGAACGACGATAGTAAGTAAGATGATCCCTCATAATAATTTCAAGAAAAGTGTTCCCCCTAACTGTGCACCGTTGCGAAGGTTCGTTGTTTCGAAGCACCACGTGATGATCGGGTGTGATAGATCCTAACCTTCGAATACAACGGGTGTAAGCCAGATTTACACACGCAATACACTTAGGTTGACTTGACGAGCCTAGCATGTACAGACATGGCCTCGGAACACGGAGGACCGAAAGGTCGAGCATGAGTCGTATAGAAGATACGATCAACATGGAGATGTTCATCGATGATGACTAGTCCGTCTCACGTGATGATCGGACACGGGATAGTCGAGTCGAATCATGTAGCACTTAGATGACTAGAGGGATGTCTAATCTAAGTGGGAGTTCATTAAATAATTTGATTAGATGAACTTAATTATCATGAACTTAGTCTAAAATCTTTACAATATGTATTGTAGATCAAATGGCCAACGCTCATGTCCACCTGAACTTCAACGTGTTCCTAGAGAAAACCAAGCTGAAAGACGATGGCAGCAACTATACGGACTGGGTCCGGAACCTGAGGATCATCCTCATAGCAGCCAAGAAAGATTATGTCCTAGAAGCGCCGCTAGGTGAAGCACCAATCCCAGAGAACCAAGACATTATGAACGCTTGGCAGTCTCGTGTTGATGATTACTCCCTCGTTCAGTGCGGCATGCTTTACAGCTTAGAACCGGGGCTCCAAAAGCGTTTTGAGCAACACGGAGCATATGAGATGTTCGAGGAGCTGAAAATGGTTTTCCAAGCTCATGCCCGGGTCGAGAGATATGAAGTCTCCGACAAATTCTTCAGCTGTAAGATGGAGAAAAATAGTTCTGTCAGTGAGCACATACTCAAGATGTCCGGGTTGCACAACCGCTTGACTCAGCTAGGAGTTAATCTCCCAGATGATGCGGTCATTGACAGAATCCTTCAGTCGCTTCCACTGAGCTACAAGAGCTTTGTGATGAACTTCAATATGCAAGGGATGCAAAAGACCATTCCTGAGGTATATTCAATGCTAAAATCAGCGGAGGTGGAGATCAAAAAGAGAACATCAAGTGTTGATGGTGAATAAATCCACTAAGTTCAAGAAGGGCAAGGGTAAGAAGAACTTCAAGAAGGACGGCAAGGAAGTTGCCGCGCCTGGTAAGCCAGTTTCCAGGAAGAAGTCAAGCAATGGACCCAAGCCTAAGACTGAGTGCTTTTATTGCAAGGGAAGTGGTCACTGGAAGCGGAACTGCCCCAAGTACTTAGCAGACAAGAAGGCCGGAAAAAACCAAAGGTATATGTGATATACATGTAATTGATGTGTACCTTACCAGTACTCGTAGTAGCTCTTGGGTATTTGATACCGGTGTGATTGCTCATATTTTTAACTCAAAGCAGGAGCTGCGGAATAAGCGGAGACTGGCGAAGGACGAGGTGAAGATGCGCGTCAGGAATGGTTCCAAGGTCGATGTGATCGCTGTCGGCACGCTACCTCTACATTTACCTACGGGATTAGTTTTAAACCTCAATAATTGTTATTTAGTACCAGCTTTGAGCATGAACATTTTATCAGGATCTCGTTTAATTCGAGATGGCTACTCATTTAAATCCGAGAATAATGGTTGTTCTATTTACATGAGAGATATGTTTTATGGTCATGCCCCACTGGTGAATGGTTTATTCTTAATGAATCTCGAGCGTAATGTTACACATATTCATAGTGTGAATACCAAAAGATGTAAAGTTGATAATGATAGTCCCACATACTTGTGGCACTGCCGCCTTGGTCACATTGGTGTCAAGCGCATGAAGAAGATCCATGCTGATGGACTTTTAGAGTCTCTAGATTATGAATCGTTTGACACATGCGAGCCATGCCTCATGGGCAAGATGACCAATACTCCGTTATCCGAAACAATGGAGCGAGCAACCAACTTATTGGAAATCATACATATTGATGTGTGCGGTCCAATGAGTTTTGAGGCTCGTGGAGGATATCGTTATGTTGTCACTCTCACTGATGACTTGAGTAGATATGGGTATGTCTACTTGATGAAACACAAATCTGAGACCTTTGAAAAGTTCAAGGAATTTCAGAATGAGGTAGAGAATCAACGTGACCGAAAGATAAAGTTCCTACGATCAGATCGTGGGGGAGAATATTTAAGTCACGAATTTGGTACGCACTTAAGGAAATGTGGAATCGTTTCACAACTCACGCCGCCTGGAACACCTCAGCGAAATGGTGTGTCCGAACGTCGTAATCGCACTCTATTGGATATGGTGCGATCTATGATGTCACTTACTGATTTACCGCTATCATTTTGGGGATACGCTCTAGAGACAGCTACATTCACTTTAAATAGGGCACCGTCTGAATCCGTTGAGATGACACCGTATGAATTATGGTTTGGCAAGAAACCTAAGTTGTCATTTCTAAAAGTTTGGAGATGCGATGCTTATGTCAAGAAACTTCAACCTGAGAAGTTCAAACCCAAGTCGGAAAAATGCGTATTCATAGGATACCCTAAGGAAACCATAGGGTATACTTTCTACTTAAGATCCGAAGGCAAGATCTTTGTTGCCAAGAATGGGTCCTTTCTGGAGAAGGAGTTTCTCTCAAAAGAATTAAGTGGGAGGAAAGTAGAGCTTGATGAAGTACTACCTCTTGAAACGGTAAGTAGTGCAACTCAGGAAGATGTTCCTGTGGTGCCAGCACCGACAAGAGAGGAAGCTAATGATGATGATCAAGACACTTCAGATCAAGCTCCTACTGAACTTCGAAGGTCCACAAGGACACGTTCCGCGCCAGAGTGGTACGGCAACCCTGTCTTGGAAATCATGTTGTTAGACAACGGTGAACCTTCGAACTATGAAGAAGCAATGGCAGGCCCAGATTCCAACAAATGGCTTGAAGCCATGCAATCCGAGATAGGATCCATGTATGAAATCGAAGTATGGACTTTGACAGACTTGCCCGATGATCGGCGAGCGATAGAAAACAAATGGATCTTTAAGAAGAAGACGGACGCGGATGGTAATGTTACCATTTATAAAGCTCGACTTGTTGCTAAGGGTTATCGACAAGTTCAAGGCATTGACTATGATGAGACATTCTCTCCCGTAGCGAAGCTGAAGTCCGTCCGAATCATGTTAGCAATTGCCGCATACTATGATTATGAGATATGGCAAATGGACGTCAAAACTGCATTCCTTAATGGTCACCTTAAGGAAGAACTATATATGATGCAGCCGGAAGGTTTTGTCGACCCTAAGAATGCTAACAAGGTATGCAAGCTCCAGCGATCCATTTATGGGTTGGTGCAAGCATCTCGGAGTTGGAACATTCGCTTTGATGAGATGATCAAAGCGTTTGGGTTTATGCAGACTTATGGAGAAGCCTGCGTTTACAAGAAAGTGAGTGGGAGCTCTGTAGCATTTCTCATATTATATGTAGATGACATACTTTTGATGGGAAATGATATAGAACTTTTGGACAACATTAAGGCCTACTTGAATAAGTGTTTTTCAATGAAGGACCTTGGAGAAGCTGCTTACATATTAGGCATCAAAATCTATAGGGATAGATCGAGACGCCTCATAGGTCTTTCACAAAGCACATACCTTGATAAGATATTGAAGAAGTTCAATATGGATCAGTCCAAGAAAGGGTTCTTGCCTGTATTGCAAGGTGTGAGATTGAGCTCGGCTCAATGCCCGACCACGGCAGAAGATAAAGAAGAGATGAGTGTCATCCCCTATGCCTCAGCCATAGGGTCTATTATGTATGCCATGCTGTGTACCAGACCTGATGTAAACCTTGCCGTAAGTTTGGTAGGAAGGTACCAAAGTAATCCCGGCAAGGAACACTGGACAGCGGTCAAGAACATCCTGAAGTACCTAAAAAGGACGAAGGACATGTTTCTCGTTTATGGAGGTGACGAAGAGCTTGTCGTAAAGGGTTACGTCGACGCTAGCTTCGACACAGATCTGGATGACTCTAAGTCACAAACCGGATACGTGTATATGTTGAATGGTGGGGCAGTAAGCTGGTGCAGCTGCAAGCAGAGCATCGTGGCGGGATCTACATGTGAAGCGGAGTACATGGTAGCCTCGAAGGCAGCGCATGAAGCAATTTGGGTGAAGGAGTTCATCACTGACCTAGGAGTCATACCCAATGCGTCGGGGCCGATCGCACTCTTCTGTGACAGCACTGGAGCTATTGCACTTGCCAAGGAGCCCAGGTTTCACAAGAAGACCAGGCACATCAAGCGTCGCTTCAACTCCATACGTGAAAATGTTCAAGATGGAGACATAGATATTTGTAAAGTACATACGGATCTGAATGTAGCAGATCCGTTGACTAAACCTCTTCCTAGGGCAAAACATGATCAACACCAGAATGCTATGGGTGTTCGATTCATCACAATGTAACTAGAATATTGACTCTAGTGTAAGTGGGAGACTGTTGGAAATATGCCCTAGAGGCAATAATAAAATGGTTATTATTATATTTCTTTGTTCATGATAATTGTCTATTATTCATGCTATAATTGTGTTATCCGGAAATCGTAATACACGTGTGAATACATAGACCACAACATGTCCCTGGTAAGCCTCTAGTTGATTAGCTCGTTGATCAACAGATAGTCAAGGTTTCCTAACTATGGGCATTGGATGTCATTGATAACGCGATCACATCATTAGGAGAATGATGTGATGGACAAGACCCAATCCTAAGCATAGCTCAAAGATCGTGTAGTTCGTTTAGCTAGAGCTTTTCCAATTGTCAAGTATCATTTCCTTAGACCATGAGATTGTGCAACTCCCAGATACCGTAGGAGTGCTTTGGGTGTGCCAAACGTCACAACGTAACTGGGTGACTATAAAGGTGCACTACGGGTATCTCCGAAAGTGTCTGTTGGGTTGGCATGAATCGAGACTGGGATTTGTCACTCCGTATGACGGAGAGGTATCTCTGGGCCCACTCGGTAATGCATCATCATAATGACCTCAATGTGACCAAGTGTCTGGTCACGGGATCATGCATTATGGTACCAGTAAAGTGACTTGCCGGTAACGATATTAAACGAGGTATTGGGATACCGACGATCGAGTCTCGGGCAAGTAACATATCGATTGACAAAGGGAATTGTATACGGGGTTTCTTGAATCCTTGACATCGTGGTTCATCCGATGAGATCATCGAGGAGCATGTGGGAGCCAACATGGGTATCCAGATCCCGCTGTTGGTTATTGACCGGAGAGCCGTCTCGGTCATGTCTACATGTCTCCCGAACCCGTATGGTCTACACACTTAAGGTTCGGTGACGGTAGGGTTGTAGAGATATGAGTATGCAGCAAACCGAAAGTTGTTCGGAGTCCCGTATGAGATCCCGGACGTCATGAGGAGTTCCGGAATGGTCCGGAGGTAAAGAATTATATATGGGAAGTCGAGTTTCGGCCATCGGGAAAGTTTCGGGGGTCATCGGTATTGTACCGGGACCACCAGAAGGGTCCCGGGGGTCCACCGGGTGGGGCCACCCATCCCGGAGGGCCCCATGGGCTGAAGTGGGAGGGGAACCAGCCCCTGGTGGGCTGGTGCGCCCCTCTTGGGCCCCCCTCTACGCCTAGGGTTGGGAACCCTAGGGGAGGGGGCGCCTCCACTTGCCTTGGGGGGCACTCCACCCCCCTGGCCGCCGCCCCTTGGGAGATCTCATCTCCAGGGCCGGCGCCCCCCCTGGGGTCCCTATATAAAAAGGGGGGTGGGAGGGCAGCCAGAACCTTAAGTCTTGGCGCCTCCCTCCCCCCTTGCTACACCTCCTCCTCTCGCAAACGCTTGGCGAAGCCCTGCCGGAACCCTGCTGCATCCACCACCACGCCGTCGTGCTGCTGGATCTTCATCAACCTCTCCTTCCCCCTTGCTGGATCAAGAAGGAGGAGACGTCATGCTGACCGTACGTGTGTTGAACGCGGAGGTGCCGTCCGTTCGGCGCTAGGATCTCCGGTGATTTGGATCACGACGAGTACGACTCCCTCAACCCCGTTCTCTTGAACGCTTCCGCTCGCGATCTACAAGGGTATGTAGATGCACTCCCCTCTCTCGTTGCTAGATGAACTCATAGATTGATCTTGGTGAACGTAGGAATTTTTTATTTTATGCAACATTCCCCAACAGGGAGAAGGGGAAGGGGGCCGGCCCCCTCTAGATGAGATCTAGAGGGGGGGCAAGGGGAGGGGGCTTGCCCCCCCAAGCAAGGGGGGAGCACCCTTTAGGGTTTCCCCCCAACCCTAGGCGCATGGGCCCTAGGGGGTGGCGCCCAACCCTCTTAGGGGCTGGTTCCCTTCCCTCTACAGCCCATGAGGCCCTCCGGGACTGGTGGCCCCTCCCGGTGGACCGCCGGAACCCCTCCGGTGTCCCCGGTACAATACCGGTATGCCCCCGAATATTTCCGGTGACCGTATGACAACTTCCCATATATAAATCTTCACCTCCAGACCATTCCGGAAATCCTCGTGTCGTCCTAGATCTCATCCGGGACTCCAAACAACATTCGGTAATCACATACAAACTTCCTTATAACCCTAGCGTCATCGAACCTTAAGTGTGTAGACCCTACGGGTTCGGGAATCAAGCAGGTATGACCGGGATAGCTCTCCGGTCAATAACCAACAGCGGGATCTGGATACCCATGTTGGCTCCCACATGTTCCACGATGATCTCATTGGATGAACCATGATGTCGAGGATTCAAGCAATCACGTATACAATTCCCTTTGTCAATCGGTATGTTACTTGCCCGAGATTCGACCGTCGGTATCCCAATACCTCGTTCAATCTCGTTACCGGCAAGTCACTTTACTCGTTCCGTAATGCATGATCCCGTGACTAACCACTTGGTCACATTGAGCTCATTATGATGATGCATTACCGAGTGGGCCCAGAGATACCTCTCCGTCATAAGGAGTGACAAATCCCAATCTCGATTCGTGCCAACCCAACAAACACTTTCGGAGATACCTGTAGAGCACCTTTATAGTCACCCTGTTACATTGTGACGTTTGGTACACCCAAAGCACTCCTATGATATCCGGGAGTTACACAATCTCATGGTCTAAGGAAATGATACTTGACATTAGAAAAGCTCTAGCAAACGAACTACACGATCTTGTGCTATGCTTAGGATTGGGTCTTGTCCATCACATCATTCTCCTAATGATGTGATCCCGTTATCAATGACATCCAATGTCCATAGTCAGGAAACCATGACCATCTGTTGATCAACGAGCTAGTCAACTAGAGGCTCACTAGGGACATGGTGTGGTCTATGTATTCACACATGTATTATGGTTTCCGATCAATACAATTATAGCATGAACAATAGACAATTATCATGAACAAGGAAATATAATAATAACCATTTTATTATTGCCTCTAGGGCATATTTCCAACAACAAGGGCTTAAGCTTTCACGTACATGACCATTGTCGATTAGTTGTTGTACTTGCCGTTGGATCTCCTTAGTTTCTTCGGGGTTGACGTGGTATGGAGCTTTGCTTGGAAGGGGCGCTCCGGGGATGAGGTCGATTCGATGCTCAATGCCTCGTAGAGGAGGTAGACCCAAAGGTAGCTCATCGGGGAAAACATCATGGAATTCCTGCAAAACAGATTGAAACACTAAAGGTAGCTCGTGAGAGGTGTTAATTTTTGGTTCCCCATCCTTGCACACAAGGACAAAGTGCATAACACTTGATGGGTTCTCACACACTTCTCTCATCTCACTTTTGGTGGCAACTAGGACAAGGTTTTTCTCTCTAGTCGAAGAGGCGCTCAAGTTTGGCTTGTGGCTCTCACACACTTTTTGGTGGATCACTTTCTCACTCTTCTCTCCATGATGGGTGGCTTGCTTGTCGGCTATCACTTGAGTAGGAGACATAGGTCATAGCACATACTCCTTTCCTTTCATCTTGAAGCTATAGTGATTGGTGCGTCCATTGTGGATGACGCCGCGGTCGAATTTCCATGGTCGACCAAGAAGGAGGTGGCAAACGGACATCGGGACGACATCACACTCCAAAGTGTCCTCATATGTGCCAATCTTGAAGGAGACTTGGACCGTATGCTCAACTCGTATAGTGCCGGAGTCACTTAGCCATTGGACTTTGTAGGGGTGCGGGTGCTTCATCTTGACCAATTGTAGCTTGGAGCATAGTTCTTCACTTGCCAAGTTGTGGCAACTACCTCCATCGATGATGACCTTGATGGACCTTCCATTGATGCCGGCCTTTGTGTGGAAGATGTGGCATCCTTGGTCTTCTTCTTGTTGATGTTGAAGAGTCAAGACTTTGGAGACAATGAGAGCGGGGCTCGAATCCTCATCACAAAAGACTTGATCATCTTCATCCTCGTCCACTCGCTGGTGCATGGCCACTTGCTCAAGGGCTTCCATCTCCTCGTCACTCATGGAGTCATAGGTTCCATCATCATTGAGGATCATGGTGCGCTTGTTTGCGCATTCGTAGGACTTGTGGCCTCGGCCGCCGCAAGTGAAACACTTGAAGGAGCTTGTCTTGACGGTCTCATCGGCCGGAGTAGATGACAAAGCGCGCGGCTTGCTTGTAGGATGAGGAAGACGACTTGAAGCTTTCTTGTAACTTGACTTGTCGTTGTTGCTTGAAGATGGCTTAGTTGAGGTAGAAGTTGGAGGAGTCGTTGAGGATTGGTTGTTGGAGAAGCCGTAGTTCTTGGATGAGTACTTGGCATACTTGAAGTCATCTTGCACTTGGCGTTCCGCCTTGGTAGGTTGATGCACGAGCTCGATGAGGTTGGAGTAGGGTTGGAAGTCGGCGATCTTCTTGATGGGATGATTGAGTCCATTCAAGAAACGTGCCATAGTTTGCTCATCATCTTCCGTGACATTGGCTCGAATCATGGCTATCTCCATTTCCTTGTTGTATTCTTCAACACTCTTTGTTCCTTGCTTGAGGAGTTGGAGTTTCTTGAAGAGATCGCGGTTGTAGTAGGTTGGCACAAAACGTGCTCACATGACATCTTTCATTTGAGCCCAAGTGGTGATTGGTGGTTCCCCTCTTGCTTCTCATCGCTCAAGGACTTGTTCCCACCATATGAGCACATAGTCTTGGAACTCAAGTGATGCCATAGCGATCTTCTTCTCTTCCTCATAGTTGTGCAAACGAAAGATTGTGTCGACCTTCAATGCCCATGATAGGTACTCTTCGGGGTCATTGCTTCCATTGAACTTGGGCATTGTAAACTTTAGCTTGCCATAGCGTTGCTCTTCATTGT
Source organism: Triticum aestivum (assembly GCF_018294505.1). NCBI lineage: Eukaryota > Viridiplantae > Streptophyta > Magnoliopsida > Poales > Poaceae > Triticum > Triticum aestivum. Next base: position 466,198,159 of record NC_057807.1, on the reverse strand, counting down.
GTTGTGGTCGATGGTTATGATGACACCCTTGACGTGGAGGATAATTATCCTCATGTTGCTCTTGGCGTGGAGGAAGTCCATGATCAACTTGCTCTTGTTGAACTTGAGGTTGTGGAGGAGCTTGTCGAGCTTGTGGAGGAGCTTGAGGAACTTGATGTTGCACTCGCGGTTGGTAGTTCCGCTCTTGGATTTCTTCTCGAAGTGCTTCCTCTTGATTGTGCCGATCTCGGTTGCGGTTGGCGATAGCTCAACTTGATTCTTGAAGGGCACGTTGCGCCTCAAGAGCTTGCTTCACATTGTTGTTGTTGAAGACATTGAGCCTCGTCGTCTTGTTCCTCTTGATGTAGACGCGCTCGTTCTTCCTCTTGGCGTTGTTGTCGTTGTCGTTCTTAAGCTTGCGCATGGTTGAGGACGAAGTACTTGCTCATCAACTTGCTCTTGTGAATGCTTGTCATGTAGAGGATTGCGAGATGCATGATGGTATTGACGCGCTGCTCGTCGAATAGTGTTTGATGTCGGTGTACTTGAGCCAGAGAAGGAGTCGTCGGAGTGTCGACTTGAGCGGCTTTGTCTTGAGTATGAAGAAGTAGAAGGAGGACGGTTCACCAACAAGGCGCGGATCTCGTCCATCCTTGCATCATTCTCTTGCTTGTGAGTGTTGAGCTTGTTGTCGAAGTAGTCCTTTGTACGTTGCTCGGAGAGTCGCAAGTCGGTGGCGAGGTTGTCGATGCGGTCGGTCATAGCTTGTTGTTCTTGATGCAACGCTCGTTGTGCACCAAAGAGGTGCCTCTTGGTGATGAATGATGACATGTCGTCATCTTGCTCGATGAAGAGTGGGTTGGTAGAAGTACTTGGCCTATCCATCATTCCAAGCAAAATGTGAGTTGGAGAAGGAGAAGAACTTATACCAAATGTACCTTGACCGATGTTGACGATGAATCAAGTTCACTCAAATGCGGACAATGAAATAGCACTATTGGTACCAATTCTTGTCAGTTCTCACACCTACACAAGTAAAAGCTTATGGTGGAGCTTGGTTAGGATGCTGGCACAAAATTTGTTGCAATTGTCAGTTTGACTCAAAGATGTTGAAAAAGATTCGCAAATTCGCAAATGCAACAAGTAGACCAAGCAAGTAGTGGTACACGGAAACACACACGCAAATAGATAAGTGGGATTGTGCAAACCAAAAATGAGAATGTGGAGTCCACGAAAATGCTCTTGTTGCACAATACAAGAGAGACGCTAGCACGATTGCACAATAGGCGGATACGGAACTTGTGCACAACCTACTAGGCAAAAATGCAACGACCTCTATCCCAAGTATGCTATATGTATGGTATTTCGGTGATATGATCCAAGATGATCGGATATGACAATCTTAATGTAGTATGATGCTATGGTTCTTGCTTATAAGCTCTTTGCTTATCTTTCTCTTTTTGCTTAAAAGCTTGTTTGGCTCTTTCTCTTTTGAGCTCTTTTCTCATGCAAAACTTCACGAAGCAAGATAGCAATTGTGTATGCGATGACAACTTTGTGACACAAGAGATGATATGGTATGTATGCTTATGGAGAATATTATCACTAATGTGCACAAGTCACGTTGCCGGCAATACTCAATGGCTAGTCTCGATGGGTTAGCAACGCAAAAGTAAGGCCATGTGGTTATCAATGCAATTGCAAGGTATGACAAAGATGTCATCGAAGTTACCGTCCTTGGCGATGATGAGTAGTCGATGGAGATTAGCGGTGGTGGTGTTGACATCGAACATATAGCCGAAACACAATGGGACACGAGAAACCACAACCCAAAATCTCAAAGACCAAAACATGTCACAATCGTCATACGAGGTAGCGGTGAGTGGTGGTGGTGCTTGTGGAAAGAGGTGGTGGTATGCGTTTGTAAGCGTGGGCACCGGGGCAAAATTTGGCGAAACTCAGCGGAGAATGGCGCGGGGAAGGAATTGTAGCTGCCAAGGGGGGGGGGGGGGGGAGCGGTAGTGCCGCTTGGGAGGGTGGTAGTACTACTTGTGGCGCTCAGTGGTAGTACCTCTTGGAGGGTGGTAGTACCGCTCGTGTCGGGAAAAATTTGCAAATCGAAAATCGGGGCGATAATGGGGCGGAAAAGGATGATTTCGGGGGCAAAATTGGATGGATTTCGTGGATGGAAAGAGGTGAAACTTGGGGAGATGCTAGATCCACTCGAAACCAAGAAAATCCACGGATCAAAATCAACAAAACATCATCAAAACCAACAAATCACAAAAAAAAATTGGGGCTATTTTTGGTGGGGATTTTCGGATTTAGGACGAAAACAACAAAATCAAGCTAGAAAAAGAGGGGTAGGGGCTCCAAAAACGTGATCAACGTGGCTGATGATACCAAGATGATGTAGGGCGGAACCCTATGGGGTCGATCTTTCACGTTTGCAGTGGATCCTACGGGGAACACGAAGAACGTGCAGAAGTACACGAGGGAAATCATGAGGGGAAAACAAGAGAAACACTCAACCGACACGAAATTGATCACACAAGTGCTAGATCATCGAGGCACAAAGTAACACGAGATCCAAAGTTAACAAGGGACGATATAAGAGTAACCGTTCTTCTCCGTGAGGAGGTCTTGATTGTCTTCTCCGGATGGAGGCCTTGAATCCGGATGGATCTTCTCCGAAGAGGTGTGGTCCCTCACAAGGAGTAGATCCGGTACGGATGAGCAATGCTCTATCTCAAAAGAGCTATCACAATGCTGACCCTAGAAAGGACGAGGGGGAGGTCTATTTATAGTCTAAGCCTTCGAAGGGGGAAGAGATGGGCGAAACGAGTACATGGGCCTCGGCCCGGATACGCTGCACGCAGGCAGGGCGGTAGTACCGTACCCTCGGGCGGTAGTACCGCTTGTAGAGCTTCAGCGGTAGTACCACTTTGATGGGGCGGTAGTACCGCTCTGGAGCCGTTCGATCACAGGAGTTTGTCGGGTTCGGCGGAAGAAGGGCGGATGTAGGGCGGTAGTGCCGCTTGGCTGGGTTCAACGATAGTACCGCTTGGCGTGGGCGGTAGTACCGCCCACTCCAGGCTAGGCAGCTTCTCCTCTTGCTCTCGACGTCCATCTTGTACCGTAGCTTCGTCTAGGTTGGTTCCTTGGTACCTAAGCACACAAAGCATCTCCGTTTGAGGTAGTAGCCATGTCTCAAGTGGGTCAAAGGGAAGTTCAACAAGGAGAGAGTTAACCTCGGATTGAATAGCACGTGCTCGAGCTCTTGTCATGGGTCCACTTGGAGCTTGAGTAGTCGAAGTAGTGTCCATGGGGATGATCGAAGGATGCTCCGCATCAACTCTCTAATTTGGTCCTAATGTTTGGTCTGCAGGTCATGCTATTGCTCGGCTATTCTTCCTCTGCTCCATCCTGTGGTCGCTGTTGTTGCAACACATATTAAAAGGGTGGATATACTCTCAGCCTACAAAAAAGCTAGATAAATCTAACCTATAGGTTCAGAACTTTCAACGTCCAGAACTTTTCCAAAGGTTGCAACTCAACATGTAACTATTTGGTCAACAGTTAAACTAATCCTTGAGTTAGCATGCTTTTTGTTCTTAGTAAAATTTATCCCGCAGGAAGAAAATAAACTTCAAAATATTGAAGTGAATAGAAAGTGTTGTTGTGGATCTCAAATTGACAAGTATACATATTATTAGTTTCAACACTACAAAAGAAAATTATGAACATGGTTAACCTTCTTGCTCTCCGGTTTATTGAGCATGATTACCAGCAAGGCGAAGCCGGTGGCGCTCATCACCACTGCCACGCACAAGGACCGGTCAAGCCTGCAAAGGTAGTTTCACTGCCGAAACTATATTTTTCTTGTAAATACTTGGTAATTAGGTGTCTCGGTTCTTAATGTAGTGTTTGAAAGTAACCATGGATAATAAAATTATCATTATGTGTTGTTTCCATTCTTTATTTATCATATGAGGAAATCCACCTGCCTTTTCTGATGTCTGAAGTTTAAGATGATTTTGGTCATACCAAGTGTAAGGGCATATTTATCCCCAAGATGTTTTGGTGATTGATGACAATGCTTTTGCGGACTAATCGTGTGTGTTAAGTTCTTTCAGAGATTCATCCATTGGCACGAGACGATTACCTCCCCTCGGTGTTTTATTCAAGATGGTGTAGCTCCTTCGTTCTCTGTTGGTGGACTAGTTTCGTAGGAGTCACCGTACTATCAAGAGGGGATCCGCTTTGGTAAGGCTAGGGTGGAATCAACACGTACACATCCGTATCACACCCGATGTTTTCCTTCCGCTTCAATGGAGCTGCCTTTCCCTCCGTACCTGCTCCGTCCTATCCCAGTGGTAGTACCGCGGTCCTCAGCGGTAGTACCACCGAAGCTCGTCAAGCGGTAGTACCGCTCCTAGAGCGGTAGTATCGCTTGTGGTCTTCGGCCGTAGTACCGCAGTGGTTCCGAGCTACTACCGCCTCGACTCGAGCCCGATGTTTTTCGTGTCGGGTTTTACGGTACTAGGAGCGGCAGTAGTGGCGGTAGTACTGCTCCAAGCGGTAGTACCGCTCTTACTCCCGCGGTAGTACCGCTCTGGGGCCAGGACCCTGCCTTCCTCGTCAGCGCGGTAGTACCGCTGGGTGGGAGCGGTAGTACCGCCCTGCCCAAGCGGTAGTACCTCTCTGTGCGTGGCTGTTCAGTGGGGTAACGGTTGGATTGTTTCCCCCACTATATAAAGGTGTCTTCTTCCCCAAAGTTGACCCACCTCTTTCCCAAAAGCTCCATTGTTGCTCCAAGCTCCATTTTCGCCCGATCTCTCTCCCTAGCCAATCAAACTTGTTGATTTGCTTGGGATTGGTTGAGAAGGCCCCGATCTACACTTCCACCAAGAGAAATTTGATTCTCTCTCTTATCCCTAGCGGATCTTGTTACTTTTGGGTGTTTGAGCACCCTAGACGGTTGAGGTCACCTCAAAGCTATACTCCATTGTGGTGAAGCTTCGTGGTGTTGTTGGGAGCCTCCAATTGTTGTGGAGATTGCCCCAACCTTGTTTGTAAAGGTTCGGTTGCCGCCTTCAAGGGCACCAATAGTGAAATCACGGCATCTCGCATTGTGTGAGGGCGTGAGGAGAATACGGTGGCACTAGTGGCTTCTTGGGGAGCATTGTGCCTCCACACCGCTCTAACGGAGACGTACTTCCCTTTAAAAGGAAGGAACTTCGGTAACACATCCTCGTCTCCACCGGCTCCACTCTTGGTTATTTCGAGCCTTTACTTTTGCTAGCATACTTGTGTTGTATCCATTGCTTGCTTATGTGCTAGTTGTTATTGCATCATATAGGTTGCTCACATAGTTTCATATCTAGACAACCTATTTTGTCGCAAAGTTTAAATTGGTAAAGAAAAGCTTAAAATTGTTAGTTGCCTATTCACCCCCTCTAGTCAACCATATCGATCCTTTCAATTGGTATCAGAGCCTCGTCTCTTTATTAAGAACTTTGCCGTCCGAAGAGTATGGTTGACACCACAGACGGTGCGGAGGAGCACTCCGGTGTGAATCCCGTCTCGTCTACGGCCAATGGGGGAACCTCGATCTCTCGTGAGGAATTCAATGTGGCTCTAGACAAATTGAAAGACTCCATGACGACCAAGGTTGAAAGCATGCTTACTAAATTTCTTGAAGGGCTTAAACTGTCCACCTCGCCGATGAAAGAGGGTGATCCCACTAACAAGGTGACGGATGCTACCTCCGACAAGGGGGAAGCTAACAGTGAAAAGAGTCCTTCTACTAGTGGTAGAAATGGCACCGGCATCTTTGCCCATGTGGAACCCCCAATTTATGGAGGACCGATTCCCTCTACTCATTTGAATCATGCTGGTCCTCCTCCTAAGTATGAGAAACATGAAGATTTTGATTCTTGGGTTTATCGCTTCAAGCGTCATTTAAAACATGTGAATACTAACCTTTGGAGAATCATTGAAGAAGGTTTCTATCCTCATGACCCAAGCAACTTCACCCCTCGAGAAGCCGTGGACAATCAATTCAATGAGAGTGCTCTCTTCATCATCCAAGATGCAATCCTTCCCGAAGATCTCCCTCATCTTCGACCTCATGCCGTGCTAAAGACGCATGGAAATGCGTTGTGTCTCTCTATCGAGGAAGTGCTAGCATTCAACGCTCCAACTATGAAGTGGTGCAAGATGAAGCCGATGAGTTTGCAATGAAAGAAGATGAAGAACCTCGTGAGCTCTTTCGAAGAGTGACCAAACTCGCGGTCTCACTCCGAGATCATGGAAGCAAGGACACAGATGACAATTGGATCAAGCGCAAGTTCCTCAAGGCCATGATGCCCTACAACAAGGCCATGTCCTCCGTCATTCGTCAAAGACCGGACTTCCACTCCATGACCTCAAGTGAAGTGTTGGATGAGTTCGTTGCAATGAGCATCTTGGACAAGACCGCCGACAATGCGGTGCTCCGTTCTCAAAGGGCAAAGAAGCCCAACCTTGCTTTGAAGGCCAAGGTTATTATGGAAGAAGAGGAAGAAGTGGAAGATGAGGAGAGCAACCCCGAAGACACCAAATATGATTATCATGAGCACATGGCCCTTGCTTCAAGACAATTTTGGAGCAAGAAGAATACAAGACCCAACTTCAACAAGAACAACTCAAGTGGCGTCAAGGGCAAGCAACGAGTTAGAACTTGCTTCAACTGTGGCAATGTGAGCCATTTCGTTGCGGATTGTCCTTACGAGAAGCAGGAAGACAATAGTGGAAAGTTCATCCGAAAAGACAAAGCCAAGTCCTTCCCCAACAAGAACAACTTCGCCAAGAAGACTCCCACTCGTGGGTTGGTGGTTCAAGAAGAATACCAAGAGGATGACGATGATGATGAAAATGGAGAAGCAATGGCCATGGCATCCGTTGCCATTGCTACTACTCCCCGGGTGTCTCTCTTTGATTCACCCAACGAGAACATCACCGCCAAGTGCCTCATGGCTAAAGCTTCAAACAAGGTAACCCCCAACATCAAAACCACCATCATTACTAATCCCTCCTCGAAGGATTGCATTGATGAACATGATGGGTCTAATGAGGAAGTGAATGAATTTGAGTCTTTTATGAGTAAGCTCAAGGGCAAGTCCAAGAAGCATTTTGTTGCTCTCTTGGAACAACTTGGTGAGGCCAATGACATGATCGAGGCTCACGAAGAAACCATCTCTAAGATGGAAGGTCATAGTCGTGACTATGCCGATGAGATATCGGATCTCTCTAATGCTCTTGAGGAAGAGCGTGTGCATCGTTTGACTTTTGAGGAGTCACACAATGATGACCATGCTAAGTTAAAGAAAGATCTTGATCATGCTCTTGTCGTGTCTCATGTGCTAACTTCCGAGAAGGCTAAACTTGGGGTTGATCATGCTAGACTCAAAGAGGAGTTTGAGATACTTGACAAGGCCCACAAGGTCTTGAAGGGTGCTCACGCTAACCTCAAGGAGTCTCATGCTCAACTCCAAGTTAAGCTAACCAAGGAAAAGGCCACCTTTCCTCATATGGTATTAATTGATAATGCATGTGCTACTAACCCGTGTTGTGAGCATGTGCACCTTGTGGAGGAGAATGCCAAGTTAAAGGATCAACTTGAGAAGAACCTCAACGACCTTTTGAGCAATCAGAAGGAAGTTGTGGCCAAGGAGGGAATTGGGTTTGCACCCAAGTCCAAGAGCAAGAAGAAGAACGACAAGACCAAAAGTCCTCCTCCTCTCAAGCAAACTTTTGTGAAAGAGGGAGAGGGTGCTCCTAAGGAGAAGAAGGAAAAAGTGAAGGGAGTTGATGTCCAAAAGGGCAAAAGCATTTCCTCCAACAAAGCCGGCGACTTTAACCCGTCATATGTGTTGTGCCGTGCTAGTGATGGACATGTTTATGCTAAATTTGTTGGTTCTCCTTATGAGTACATTGAATGGTCTATTTGGGTTCCTAAGACCCTTGTTACTAACATCAAAGGACCCATTACTAAATGGGTACCTAAAACCAAGCATTGATCTCTTGTAGGTGTTTGCTTCCGGTGGGGGATCATGGTTGCTCGATAGTGGAGCAACAAATCATATGACCGGGAGCAAGGACTTGGTGGTGGACGTGCAAAAGATTCCATCTATGCCCACCAATGTCGAGTGGGGTGATGCATCACATTCTAAGGTATTGGGTCTCGGCAAGGTTGTCATTTCTCATGATCTAACGATCGAGAAAGTCATGCTTGTTGAGTCCCTTGCATACAATTTGCTTTCCGTTCGTCAACTTGCACTCATGGGTTTTGCTACTTTCTTTGACATTGATACCGTGGCCCTCTTGTGGAGCAAGACTCTTAAAGTAGCCTTTGTTGGGCATGTCGAGAACGGTCTCTATGTGATTAACTTTTCGGAGCGACCCACTAAGACCGCGACATGCCTAATGGCTAAAGTTGACGTGGGATGGCTTTGGCATCGCCGTTTAGCCCACGTCAATATGAGATCTTTGCAAAGTCTTCTCAAGGGGGACCATATCCGTGGACTAACAAATGTTAGTTTTGCCAAAGATCGTGCTTGCAGTGCTTGTATTGAAGGAAAGCTTCATGAGAAGGCTCACCCTCCCACGACCATCATCTACTCGAAGAGACCCTTGGAGCTCCTTCACATGGATCTCTTTGGGCCTCCATCTTTTGATAGTCTTGGAGGTAGAAAGTATTGCTTGGTGATTGTGGATGATTATTCAAGATACACTTGGGTATACTTCTTCAAGAGGAAGAGTGAGACTCAACAAACCGTCATCGACTTTGCAAATGAAGCTCAACGTCAACATAATGCAAAGATCTTGACAATCAGAAGTGACAATGGCACCGAGTTCAAGAACTACACCTTGGATGAGTTTCTTAGTGATGAGGGGATCAAGCACCAATATGCTGCTCCATACACCCCTCAACAAAATGGTGTTGCGGAGAGGAAGAACCGGACGTTGATGGATGCGGCAAGGACCATGATGGCGGAGTTCAAGTCTCCATACAACTTTTGGGCCGAAGCCATCAACACCGCATGTCATGCATCCAATCGGCTCTATCTCCGCAAAGGCTTGAACAAGACTCCTTATGAGATACTCACCGGCAACAAGCCCAATCTCAAGTACTTCTGGGTGTTCGGTTGTAAGTGTTTCATTCTCAAGAAAGGTGTTCGTTTGTCTAAATTTGAGGCTAGAGCTCATGAGGGCATTTTTGTTGGTTATGCTACAAACTCTCATGCTTACCGTGTTCTCAACAAGTCCATCGGACTCATTGAGGAGACGTGTAATGTGGAGTTTAACAAAAATAACGGATCCCAAGTGGAGCAAAGTGGTACTTGTGATGTAGGTGATGAAATTCCTCCCCAAGCCATAAGAAGAATGGGTTTTGGTCATATTCTACCCATTGAGGAACCCCTTGTGGCCGAAGGAGAAGGACAATGCTCCACTCAAGTGGAGCCATCACCTCCCCAAGACCCACACGCTTCCGAAGAACAAAGTGAAGGCCCTCACCCTCGTGAACAAGACCAAGGGCAAGATCAACCTCAAGATGGGGGTGAACCTCTAAATGATGCCCAAGGTCAAGTTCTCCCCCTCGAGCAAGTTCAAGATCATGAGCAAGCTCAAGATCAAGAACAAGCTCAAGACGGCGCTCAAGATAATCAAGTTAACCCTCCTCCTTCCACACCGAGGAGGAATTAGAGCGTCGTGCCGCGAAGATTGCTTCCAAGCTCACCACCCAAGGCCATCTCATGGAAAATGTGGTTGGAAGCCTAAGAAAGGGGGTAAGCACTCGTAGACAATTAGCAAACTATTGTGAACATCACGCGTTTGTCTCTTGTGTTGAACCCCAAAAGGTCTATGAGGCGCTCGAAGACTCGGATTGGCTCAATGCCATGCATGAAGAACTCAACAACTTCGAGTACAACAAGGTGTGGAGATTGGTGCCAAGGCCATCGGGGAACCACAACGTCATTGGAACCAAGTGGATTTTCAAGAACAAGCAAGATGCTCATGGGAACATCGTTCGCAACAAGGCAAGATTGGTAGCACAAGGCTACTCCCAAGTCGAGGGTATCGACTATGGTGAAACCTTTGCTCCCGTTGCTCGTCTTGAATCCATACGTTTGTTGATTGCTTATGCTTCCCATCACAACTTTAAGTTGCAACAAATGGATGTGAAAAGTGCTTTTCTTAATGGTCCTATTAATGAGTTGGTCTATGTCAAGCAACCCCCCGGGTTCGAGGATCCCTACTTCCCGGATCATGTGTATCAACTCGATAAGGCACTCTATGGCCTTAAACAAGCCCCACGTGCGTGGTATGACCACCTTACCGAGTTGTTACAAGATCGTGGATTTGAGGTGGGGCTAATCGATCCCACTCTTTTTACTAAGAAGGTCAAAGGGGAGTTGTTTGTATGCCAACTATATGTTGATGATATTATCTTTGGTTCCCCTAACAAAGCTTTCAATGAGGAATTTGCCGCTCTCATGACCTCCAAGTTCAAGATGTCTTCGATGGGAGAGTTGAAGTTCTTCCTTGGTTTTGATATCAAACAAAGAAGAGAAGGAACCTTCATCAACCAAGCCAAATACACTCAAGACATGCTAAAAAGATTCAAGCTAAGTGATGTCAAGCCGGCTACTACACCAATGCCCACCAAGTGCCAACTTGACATTGATCCCAATGGTAAAGCGGTGGATCAAAAGGTATATCGCTCCATGATTGGCTCCTTGCTTTACCTTTGTGCATCTAGACCGGATATCATGTTGAGTGTGGGGATGTGTGCACGGTTTCAAGCCGCACCGAAGGAAAGTCACTATGTGGCGGTCAAGCGAATCTTTCGATATTTGGCTCATACCCCAAACTTTGGCTTATGGTACCCAAGAGGGGCAAACTTCAAGCTTGAAGGATTTACGGATTCCGATTGGGCGGGAGACAAAGTGGATAGGAAGTCCACTTCCGGAGGGTGCCAGTTTCTTGGGTGCTCTTTGGTGAGTTGGTCTTCCAAGAAGCAAAGTTGTGTGTCTCTCTCGTCCACCGAAGCGGAATATGTGGCGGCCGGTAGTTGTTGTGCACAACTCTTATGGATGAGGCAAACTTTAAAGGAATACGGTGTCATTTGTGACAAAGTGCCTCTTTGGTGTGACAACGAAAGTGCCATCAAGATTTCTCTCAACCCGGTGCAACACTTCAAGACGAAGCATATTGAGATTCGGTATCATTTCATCCGGGATCACATTAGGCGAGGGGAGATCGAGCTCAAGTATGTCAACACTCATGATAACCTTGCAGATATTTTCACGAAGCCCTTGGATGAAGCAAGATTTCGCGAGTTAAGGCATGAGCTAAATATCATTGATTCGAGCAATGTGACTTGAACCCTTGCACACCCCACCTCACTCAACTTGGTGTCTAGTTTAGATGTAGGCATGGACATAGGGGGAGTGTTGTTCTCTCAATGAACTCTCCCTCCCCCCATTATGCATAAAACGATCAACTCTTTCACATTAGCCATTTTTGATGGTACTTGTGCTTCAAAGACGAGTTTTGGTCATGGGCCCAAGGATAATTCTTCGCGGTGCCATACCAATTGACTCAAACATAGGTGGCTCCGGCCACCGCCCTCTCTTGAGAGAGGCCAGAGCTCACTCTGCTTTCGTGTGGTTGTTTTGAAGGAGTGGGTTCTAGACCGTTGGTAGTGTGTGGGTTGCCTTGTTGGTCTTTCCTTTTTCTTGGCCTTGCTTTCTCGTCTCTTTTTGTGCTTTAGCCGTTTGTCTAGAGGCCATTTGGTTGCTGAGCGGTACTACCGCTGGTGGTGAGCGGTACTACCGCTCCGAGCGGTACTACCGCCCTCCAGCGCAGTACTACCGCTGCGAGGCGGGGCAGGGGGTTATATCGGGGGCAGGGGGAGTTTCCTTCTCCCCCATACCCATTCGCACGCCCCCTCGCTCTGTTCATCTCTCGAGTAACCGGCGCCGCGGGAGGGCTTCGGCGGATCTCCCTCTCCGGGGCGTTCCTCTCCATTTCCTACGGTGGAGACGATCCCCACCTTGTCCTCTTGCCATGGATGCCGGTATTGCCCCCGTTCCCTCTCTCTTCTTGTCTAGATTTCCAATCTAGCATCTTAGGGACAATAGCAGTTGCATCTCTAGATTTTTGGCCAAATCTAGGCTTGAGTAGGATGGAGGAAGCTTCTAGGCAGTTTGGATTGGTGTTTGGTTGGAGTATTTTTGAATTTGGTAGGACGGTAGTGCCGGATCTGACCACGGCAGTAGGAAATTGCTGTTTCCCCGTCTCGAGCGGTACTACCGCTCTCTGTGGAGCGGTACTACCGCTCTCTGTGGAGCGGTACTACCGCTTGCAGGTCGCGGTACTACCGCCCTCTACCAGTTTCCACCATGCTCTTACCTCTTAGTGATCTTTTTGCTTGTGTTTTGTGGCTTATGCTCGTTCTTTCTGGTTGTTTGCGTGTTCTTGTGTGTGGTTCCAGGTGATGAGATTCCTGAGCATCAGGTTCGGCGTATCAACCCCGGTCGTGCCACGTCCAAGCGTTACCGCACAACTGAGTCTGCAGGAGGTTCCTCAAGTGCTCCACCTCCACCTCAACTCAAGAAGAAGTCTGGTGTCAAGCCGAAGCCCACTGGCAAAACCGTGCCAAAAATGCAACCCAAGGAGTTCTGGGCAAGGCGTCGCCGCAACCCCTATGAGGCAGACCAAGATCCCACCTTGGTCAACCGTCTGTTCTGGAACAGGTTTCAGTTTGCCATCTTCTTTGATGCTCTCAAAGCCAAGAAGAACCTCTTTGTCAACGTGCACTCCATCGACACCGACCATATGGAGAAGGATCCTAATTACTTTGGTGAAGCTCTTCAGATGTGCTCTCAACTGAACATTATTGGGGTCATGCAATTCAACAAAGATTATGATGCTGACATTGTGTCCCAATTCTATGCCATGGTTCATCTCGGGACTGGTGAGGACAGGACTCTGACTTGGATGACCTATGGGAAGTTGTTTTCAGTCAAGTGGAATGCATTCATGGAGTTGATTGGGGTGGAAGATCAAGGACTTGGGTCTCCCGTCGGCTTTCGCCCACACCGCAACACCTCCTCCACTCACAAGCAAGCTCTTTGGCCCTACTACACTTTGAAGATCAACCCTGAGACGAAGAAGGAAACGTATGAGCTACCTGCCTTTCTAGATATTCTTCACCGTGTCTTCCGAGAGACTCTTTTCCCTCGTATAGGGAATCTGGATATGGTTCATTCTTATCTCGTGGACATGCTTCTTTTCTGCCATCGTCAGAAGGAACAGAACACCGGAGAGTCCCTGGATATCTCTCATGTTATGTGGTCTGAGCTGTTATCTGCTATCTCCGAGCGCAAGTGCCTGATCTATGGTCCGTTCATCATGCTGCTTATTGAGAAGGCCTGGGCTCGTGTCTATCCCGAGGTGATGCTGGAGACTGGAGAGCTGGTTTCTCATGACATCAAGCGCCTGAGGAAGAAGGACAACTGGGGCACTCAGGTCCCTAAATCTGGTGGTCCTTCGTCTGCTACTGCCATGGAGACCGAGGAGGAGACTGGGGCTGAGACTTAGGATGATGATGAGGACTTTGTGCCTTCTGCGGCAGAGCCTTCTTGGGCAAAGAAGCTCAAGCTCAAGATGAAGAAGTTGTTCTGCATTGAGTCTCACGGTCAGTACATGACTCATGTGGCTGAGAAGAAGGCCCGAGGTCGTCACAAGGAGCTCATGCGTTAGTTGGGTGCCACAGTTATCAGCGGATCTGAGGACCAGCTTACTAAGGAGGAGGAATGGATTCAGCAGCACTGCCCGTGGACCGATTCTGATGCCGAGCACTTCCCGACCGACGACGGTGGCGCAGACGATCCCGCTGAGCTCTGATGTTTGAGTCCCTCTATTGCTATCACCTGGAGCCATAGCAACACTCCCTCTCCTTTTTGGTGTCTCGATGCCAAAGGGGGAGAGAGTTTAGGGATTTGTGTTTTGTGTCTTCCGTCTTCTGTGTTTGTGTTTTCCTCACAATTTTCTTTGTTTGGTTTGTGTCAGTGAGACCTAAGTTCCCGTCATATGGTGTGAGACATATGCTACCTTATCTTTTCAGTATCATTATCTATGTCACTATCTAGCTTATGAGTTGCTGCTTATCCTGTTAAGTTATCTATGCTACTCTCATATACCCTGCTTAGGTGGTTGGTCTCTAAAATGTAGGGGGAGCGTTGATCCTAGTATGTGTGCCGTGCAGTCCAAAGCACTTATCTAGATAGCACACATCTAAGGGGAGCCCATCTACATTTTAGGACGGTGGGGTTTTTGCGCTTGTCCTATATCTCTCATGTTTATGCAAATCCCGTATTGTCATCAATCCACCAAAAAGGGGGAGATTGTAAGGGCATATTTATCCCCAAGATGTTTTGGTGATTGATGACAATGCTTTTGCGGACTAATCGTGTGCGTTAAGTTCTTTCAGAGATTCATCCATTGGCACGAGACGATTACCTCCCCTCGGTGTTTTATTCAAGACGGTGTAGCTCCTTCGTTTCTCTGTTGGTGGACTAGTTTCGTAGGAGTCACCGTACTATCAAGAGGGGATCCGCTTTGGTAAGGCTAGGGTGGAATCAACACGTACACATCCGTATCACACCCGATGTTTTCCTTCCGCTTCAATGGAGCTGCCTTTCCCTCCGTACCTGCTGTGTCCTGTCCCAGCGGTAGTACCGCGGTCCTCAGCGGTAGTATCGCCGAAGCTCGTCAAGCGGTAGTACCGCTCCCCAAGCGGTAGTACCGCTCCCAGAGCGGTAGTACCGCTTGTGGTCTTCGGCCGTAGTACCGCAGTGGTTCCGGGCTACTACCGCCTCGACTCGAGCCCAATGTTTTTCGTGTCGGGTTTTACGGTACTAGGAGCAGCAATAGTGGCGGTAGTACCGCTCTTACTCCCGCGGTAGTACCGCTCTAGGGCCAGGACCCTGCCTTCCTCGTCAGCGCGGTAGTACCGCTGGGTGGGAGCGGTAGTACCGCTCTTCAGCGGTAGTACCGCCCTGCCCAAGCGGTAGTACCGTTCTGTGCGTGGCTGTTCAGTGGGGTAACGGTTGGATTGTTTCCCCCACTATATAAAGGTGTCTTCTTCCCCAAAGTTGACCCACCTCTTTCCCAAAAGCTCCATTGTTGCTCCAAGCTCCAATTTCGCCCGATCTCTCTCCCTAGCCAATCAAACTTGTTGATTTGCTCGGGATTGGTTGAGAAGGCCCCGATCTACACTTCCACCAAGATAAATTTGATTCCCTCTCCTATCCCTAGCGGATCTTATTACTCTTGGGTGTTTGAGCACCCTAGACGGTTGAGGTCATCTCGAAGCCATACTCCATTGTGGTGAAGCTTCGTGGTGTTGTTGGGAGCCTCCAATTGTTGTGGAGATTGCCCCAACCTTGTTTGTAAAGGTTCGGTCGCCGCCTTCAAGGGCACCAATAGTGGAATCACGGCATCTCGCATTGTGTGAGGGCGTGAGGAGAATACGGTGGCCCTAGTGGCTTCTTGGGGAGCATTGTGCCTCCACACCGCTCTAACGGAGACGTACTTCCCTTTAAAAGGAAGGAACTTCGGTAACACATCCTCGTCTCCACCGACTCCATTCTTGGTTATTTCGAGCCTTTACTTTTGCTAGCCTACTTGTGTTGTATCCCTTGCTTGCTTATGTGCTACTTGTTATTGCATCATATAGGTTGCTCATATAGTTGCATATCTAGACAACCTATTTTGTCGCAAAGTTTAAATTGGTAAAGAAAAGCTTAAAAATTGTTAGTTGCCTATTCACCCCCCCTCTAGTCAACCATATCGATCCTTTCACCAAGCTTAAAGAACAACTAATTTTTTTAAATCATAATTTTCTTAAATTCCAAAAATATTATGCGGTAATTATTATTTTTAAATAATACCCAATCGGCGTACTACTGGCCAATTGGATCCAGTCGATTCGATTCAGTCGACCCACTGTTGACCGATTAGCCCTAGTCGGCCCACTGCTGGCTGATTGGCCTCCAGTCTGCTTCCTCTAGGTCGACAGGTGCATGCACCCATTTTTCTGTTGAATAGGTATTTGAAAAATGTTGAAGAAGTATTTGAAAAATGTTGAATAGATATTTGAAATTTTTTGAACAAGTATTTCAAAACTGTTATATTGGTATTTGAAAAATGTTGAAGAAGTATTTAAAAAGTGTTGATCATGTATATAAAAATGTTAATCAAGAATTTGCAAAAAATGTTGAACAAGTATTTGAAAACTGTTGAATATGTATTTGAAAAATGTTGAAGAATTATTTAAAAAAATGTTGATCATGTATATAAAAAAGTTAATCAAGTATTGGAAACCTGTTGAATATTTGTTCAACATTTTTCAAATGTTTGTTTTACATTTTTCAAATACTTGTTCAACATTTTTCAAATACTTGTTTTACATTTTATTCAAATGCTTGATTAACATTTTTATATACATGACTAGCATTTTTTAAAATACTTCTTCAACATTTTTGAAATACCAATTCAAAAGTTTTCAAATACTTATTCAACATTTTTCAAGTACTTGTTCAACATTTTTTGCAAATTCTTGATTAACATTTTATATACATGATCAACATTTTTTAAAATACTTCTTCAACGTTTTTCAAATAAGTATTCAACAGTCTTCAAATACTTGTTCAACATTTTTCAAATACCTATTCAACATTTTTCAAATACTTCTTCAACATTTTTCAAATACCTATTCAACGGGAAAATGGGTGCATGCACTTGTCGGCCTAGAGGAAGTAGACTGGTGGCCAATCGGCCAGCAGTGGGCCGATTGGATCCAATCGGCCGGCAGTGGACCGACTAGGGGCCAATCGGCCAGCATTAGGCCGACTGGATCCAATTGGCCGGTAGTGGGCCGACTGGGCCCATTCAGCCAGCAGTAGGCCAACTGGGTATTATTTAAAAAAATATAATTATTGTGTAATATTTTTGAAATTTAATAAAAATAATGTATTATTTTAAAAAATAGCTAAAGAACATATCTCGGAAGTAAGTTTGATATACTCTTGATACATCTTGATATGTATGATATATTCACTACTTTTAGGATGATAATGTGGACTTGGGCTTTCTGGATGGAAAAAAGAGTTGGTCCAAACCGACATCATGTATTCTTATGGACGTATGAGCCATATCACTGTATGTGGAGCTTTTCTCTTGCGCCGAACTTACTTTATTTTATCCTTTGTCAGTGCAATCTCCAATTTCGTTCCTATATATACCATTACTCTTCTCACGGTCTTGCAAATGCATCATGTGTAGCTTTTCAGCCTTGCAAATTAGATATTTTAATTGATACATGCATATTGTTGGAATATTGGTGCATTGGAAAGACTATGGGTGGAATTAACAAACTAACTAAACCTATGAAACAAATTCAGGATGCATTGACAGATCCTCTTGTAGCTTTTGCTAATTTCAAGAAGGTAATATTTAAGATTTATTACAATCTTGTATTTCATTGCTTTAGTTGAATCACTTATCAATTATCATCTGTACTATTGCACAAAATGTGCAGGATTAAGGATTAACGAGAGGAGGAATGGTTGTACGCACACTGCCGGCTAATGGGGTTCTTGTGTGTTACAGTGTTAGTCATGGCTGCTCTATCTCAATAGATTCGGGGGAGGTGTTGTCTCCTCAAGTTCATCACCGTGACTACTTGATCTACGCTCTAAATCCCAAGGTATATCAATAAACAAATAATAACCATAGTAGATTCGTTTATGTATGGATTGCAGTCTTTTTTAGTTTTCTTCATATGAGCTCCAAAGCCAATAGATCAATTCAATAATCAGGTGTGTATCTTTTTAATTTACTTTTGCAGATTTTGACTTGTCTAATTTTTTTCTTAGATCTCATTCAGTTAAATTTGCACGTTAGTTACCACACAAGTCAGTATTGAAAGTTTTCACTTTAGGATGCGTTATTATGTTAGATATGGCAACGCAAAAAAAGAGTGAGAGGTGAAATGAGGATGGTTGTGTGTGAATTCAAACACATAGGAAAATGGCCGAGATAAAATATGCGCTTTCTAATAATTTTTTGGTATGATACAAGACACATATAATTATTGAGACTTAATATATTTTGATGTTTTATTTTGTATGCAATCATATTGTTCTTCGCCCCCCTCAAGTCTAAATCCTGGCTCAAACTCTGCACGCGTACCTCGTGTGGCCAGCCCGATTGCCTTAAGCCAGTTGTGGGAAGGCATGCAGTTACGTGCTTGCATGACGTGCGGTTACAACAACCTTGGCATCTCGTCTGACCAACATGACCGCTTCGCCCGCTTTAGTTAAGACATCGCACAAAGGTCGGTCTCTACAGCGTAGCAAATTTTTTTTGGCGGGGAAGCAATCCTTTTGTTTTCCATAGATAATAACTGCAGGCCAAGCGGCGGCTAGGGTTATACCTCCCTCCCAAGCAACACAGAAGAGCCTGTGGATTCATCTCCTCTCTGCCTGCAGCTCCAGCGGCTCGTGGCAGGAGGAGAATTCCGGTGTTCGGCTTCACCTAGTAGTTTTTAAAGAAGAAGAGTTTTTGAAGTTTGTGATCATTTTTTAAACTTATGAATGTTTTTTATTGATTGCTTTTTTTAAATTAATTTTTTAAAATTCATGAAATTTTTCTAAACTCTATGGTTTGGATAAAAATCATGATTTAGTCCCTTCATTTTGAAAACTTTGATTTGTTTAAATGTACATCGTATGCTAGTATAGCGAAACGAACGTAGCTAAGTAGAGTAGTTAGCAAGCAATACACTAACATAGCTTTGTTTTGGCCGAACACGCTATGTATCGTCTTTTTTTTAAACGGAGGTAAAAGATTTGCCTCATATATTGATAACGAGGTGAAATAGTTTGTTTGTGTTACACCATCCCTAGAATACAAAAGAATTACTCTCGAGATATGATTGAACCCAACTATTTTGCCATGCGGCAACCCATAGAGCTGCGTCATTCTTAATATTATTCAGGCAAACCATCGGCGTCGTGCTTTTGTGGCGGACAATACTAGGGTTCCGCTTATTCCATATGGACCCGGAGGCTAACATGGCCATGAGGCCATTGCCTTCCTGTTGGGAATAGAAGTCTTAGAGAGCGAAATCCACCAGTCCTTGGTGGACCGAATTAGGAGTCAAGAAGAGGTATCAGTGTGATCCAGCTGAAGCCAGCCCTTAATCATGCCCCACACTTTGATCGTAAACCTGCACTCGAATAGGAGGTGGTCAACAGATTCTTGAACTTGCTTGCATAAAGGGCATAGGCCACAGTTCGGCCATCCCCACTTGGTCAGCCTGTCTGTGATCCACACCCTATTTTGCATAGTCAGCCAAGCAAAAAAATTGACTTTAGATGGTGCCCAAGCCTTCCAAACCATGCATAACATAGGAGGTCGGGTCAAGCATTGAGCCTTGTATGCGGACATCGCCGAGTAAAGATTACTATTTGCGTTCTAAATGTTTTTCTTTTTTTCTTCTTGGTTTTCACCGGTTTCTCTTTTTTTTGTTTCTTTCTCATTTTTATTGTTTTTTCCTTTTCCCATTGTTTTTCACGGGTTTTGTTTTTCTTTCTCGTTTTACGTCTCTTTTCTTTGTTTCTTTATTAGATTTTCACTATTTCTATTTCTTTTCACTAGTTCCCTTGGTTTTTCCTTTTCTTTTTCTTTTTTTGTGTTTCATCATTTTTCTTAGTTTTTGTTGATTTTCATTGATTTTCACTGTTCTTTGGCTTTCCTTTTCATTTTATTCTTTGGTTTGTTTATTCCCTGTTTCATTGGTTTGTTCATTTTTATTTTTTTATTTTGGTTTTCAATCTACATATTTTGTATAGGTTGAGAACACTTTTTCTCATACATGTTTAACATTTTTCAAAAACAAGGTTAAAGAAATTTTAGTACACGGACAACGTTTTTTCAATGCACATTTAATTTTTTTTTGAATGCTTGATTAACATTTTCTAATACATGGTCAACATTTTGATGTACTCATTTTTACATTTTTAAATACTTGATTATCATTTTTAAATACAAGGTCAACATTTTTCCTATACACGGTAAACATTTTGTAAATGCTTGATTAACATTTTCCAAATACAAGATTAAGATTTTTCAATACATGGTGAATATTTCTTATATATAAATTTAAACATTTTCTGATGCTTGATTAACATTTCCTTCAAATGCGAGATTAACATCTTTATGAATACATGTTCAACATTTAACATTTTTAAAATGCTTAATTATCATTTTTGAACCGCTTGCTTAATATTTTTTGTTTTTGCTTGACTAACAGTTTTTAAATACATGATCAACTTTTTTCACACACACTGTATATCTTTTTATACAGACGAGAAACATTTTCTCTATAGAACTTTACAAAATTTCAAAACTTGGTTAACATATTTTATTTTGAATATTTAGAAGAATGAAAAATGTAGAAAAAAAAAGATTGTGGCCTCCAGCGCACCTCAGCCATGTCATCTTGCGCGGCCCTTGACGCGAGGATTCCCTAGGTCTAGCTATAAGCGAGACATAGGGGCGCCCGTCCCCTTAGACCTTAGCAGTGCTTGCCTACACACTTTGCCATATGGGCTGTGCCAATATGCCGTGTGCGAGCGATATATTTTAGGAAAGTTTGACAAAGTTGGTTTTAGAAACATTCTGTCTAGTATTGTAAGGTTCCGCATCATTTGTTTCTCCTTTGTTATCTTATATTCAGGGTCATGTTTTGACCATGATTTTAACTAATTAAATAGTATAATAAAAACTATATTCAAATATGAATCCAACAATATATTTTTGATGACATGCATTAACACTTTGTTAGTTAAATCTATTGTCAGAATTTGAAACAAAATTTGAAGGGGCCCAATAAACCAATATGGAGATAGTGCGTTTTCTTCATGGGGTGACTTTCAGTTTTTTTATGTTTTATTTTTTCCTTTCTTTTCATTTTTCAAATACATGTTGAACATTTTTGGTTTATACGTTGACCATTTTTCAGATCCACATTGAACATTTTTCTAATACATGTTGAGCATTTGTAAAACACACATCAACTATTTTATTATACAGTAATCACTTTTAAGCACATGATTGAACATTTTTAAATAATATCATGATCATTTTTCTAAAAAATGTGTATTAGAACATTTTTTAGAAAATGGCACAAATATGTGTTTAGAAGTTACGACCACTTTTCTAAATGTTCAACAAAGATACTACGGCCGTATACAAACATGAAGCGGCCAGAGAAAAACAAATGGGCAATGACCCAAACGGACTAGAGGATAGCAAGTCATGCGAGCAGAAAAATAAAGATGCTGCGGTAGTTCGGGCTGGCACACATAGGGTCTAGACGTGTCGACAGTCTCCCATATTTCGAGCGCGCCTATTTATCCAGACCAACTAATTGAGGACCGCTCGTACGGAGCCTCCCTAAAGGGTCATTTGGGATGGGCTTATAGCGTGCCACTTGATGCATTATTAGTCGCCGTCACGTGTCGTACTCTCCCGAGTTTTTTCGCACACGTTTTCTGCTTTTGAGATGTTTTTTTTATTTTTTCTTGCTTTTCGGTTTTTCATCGGTCTCTCTAAGCATCTAAAAAAGACCAAAAAAGTTATGCGAAAAACACGTCTTTTTCTTCGTCCGCATGAGGCACAGTTTTTGTTCTGTGAGAGACACCGCTGTGCCTCTCGAAGAAAAACCGACTTTTCTTTCTTTTCTTTTCCTTCCACGAGAGGCAGCCATGCCTCTCAGAAAAAAACATGTTTTTTTGTTCTGCGTGAGGCACAATTTTGCTTCGGCGAGGGGCATGTACGTGGCTCTCGGAAACGGGAAAAATACGAATTGTTTTTTTCATCCGCTAGAGACACGGATTTGCTTCCGCGAGCTGGCGGAAACGAAAAAAAATATGTTTTCTTTTTTATTTTCCTTTCACGAGAGGCACGATTTTGCTTCCGCGAGAGACACGCATTTGCTTCTGCAAGCGGCACGCCCGTGCCCCTCTGAACCAAAAAAATGCCTTCTTTTCATTACGCGAGGAGCACATATTTACTTCTCGTGGAGGCACGGTTTGTTTCCCGCGAGAGACACAGTCTTGCCTCTTTTGGAAAGAGAAAAAAGTGCTTCAGGTTCGGTTTTTTCGTCCGTTTTTGAGAAAAAAAAGTTCGTCAAAGCTTATCAACATGGAATCTAGTTTTGAAATCTCGACGCGAGCAATCCAACGATGCAAAAAAATTAAAGATTTGGACTCACGGTTTAAGAGATAATACGTTTTAATCAATGGGTCTATTAAAAAGACGGAAAACTCCGAGGTTGCGACAAATGATGCACATGTAATGCGCTACCTGTCATAACCTGAGGAGATGAAAATGACTTTTTTAGTGTGCTGTTTCATTAGTGGTTTCGCTATGTCTCGCTTCTAATGAGACGTGGACCAGCCTTGCGTGATTCGCCCCAACTGTGCGTGAGCATGACATGGGCATGTTCCGCCACAATGATGTCACGCTGAATTGTATTTCATTATTTCAATTTATATTTGTATTTTGAATGTATATATTGCAATTTTCATTTTTTACTAAAAAATATTAATGTGTAAAAGATGTTGAGACAGTATAATATTGTTAGCGCAAATTAAAACAATTTGATAGCGCTCAAAAGAAATTTTCTTGAAGCAAAACTAGTTACTTCAATTACCTTACCCCCACCGCCCCTCCTTTTAAGGAGGTTTCAGAGCACCCAGTCACAGCTCATCACAAGAAAGGATTGATGGTCGAGTCCCCGTGCATGAGGTCAGTGGATTCGAGTGAACTGACCGTACTACAAATCGACAAATGATCATGCATTTCAAAACAAAGATGTGTATGTTTATACAGTATAAAAAATTGATTTGTACCATTCAAAAATGTATGCGACAATTTTAAAGAAAATGCACACTGACGTTCAAAAAAGATGCACACTGTAAAAATGTGCACTTAGTCTGAGATTTTTTTATTGCCATAATAAATATTTGACGTAATTTGGAAGAAATATTGACCAGGTATTCAGAAAACAGTTCAAAAGATGTATTAAAATAAAAAAAATGTATATCATGTTATTTAAAAATGTTCACCGTGTATCAAAAAAATGTTTCATGTGTACACTAAAAATGTATAATATGTACTAAAGAAAATTTGATGTATGTTATAAACAAAACCGATAAAAATACACAAAGAAATAGAAAAATGAAAAAAAGAATTAAAAAGCCTCTAAAACAAAGAGAAATAAAATTAAAAAGAAAGACGGAGAAATAAATAGTGTAAACCAGTGAAAAAACATAGAAAACAACAAAAAACAATTTTTTTAAAGAAAACTGAGGGAAAAACAAAAAAAAACTGAAGAAAACCAAAGAAAATGAAATTAATTAAAGAAAACTGAAGTGAGCGAAATGGGTTGGCTCTGAAATGACGTGCGAGGGAATAGTTCAGGGTAGCTGAGCATACTCCTCCCTATAAGGAGATAAAACTCTAGCGCTATCTTTTAGGGCGCGTTTAGCGAGCAAACGGCTGCTCGCTAGTGCTCCGGAGCTGCCGGTCAGTTTATGAAAAGAATTGCCCCCTTTCTCAGTTAGGACACTTTTCTCATCTAGTTTTTCCCCACAACCTACAAGATACTTTCACGATCATCTTATGATGCATCCATTTTGTTCTGTTGTGCATTTAATTCATGGTTTTAAAAATCCAACAAGGCATAATTTCCAAACCGTGCGTCGAAACTAAGATCCTTTTAACTGTTGGAATCGTCGTGACATGATCTTTAAAACTAGATCCTGCATAGGTATGTTTCGACGAACTTTTTTTGTGCAACTTAGGCCTATTAGGATCAACTGGGTGATAGTCGATGTGCAACTACCTGATAGTCAATTTTCAACTTTCTCCCTACTAGTGGACGTGTAGTTTTCATTGATGACACCTCCACCCCAAAGTACCCCTCCCAGTGAGATGGACAACTTCTTCAATTGCCTCGACCCATGATACGTCTCCAATGTATCCATAATTCTTGATGTATTCATGCCATGTTTATAATATTTATACATGCTTTTGGTATGATTTGGTTAGAACTAACCCGGACTAACGCTGTTTTTAGTAGAACTACCGTGGTGTTGTCTTTGTGCAGAGATAAAAGTTCTCGGAATGCGCTGAAAACCAACGGAGATTTTTTCTGGAAAATATAAAAAATGCTGGAACGAAAAGTTATCACAGAGGAGTCCCGTGGGGCCCACGAGGGTGGAGGGCGCGCGCCACTGTGCCTTGTGGACACCTCATGGGTCCTTCTGACTTGTTCTTGATGCCAAACCCTCCTATAAATACAAAAAACCCCAAAACATAACCTAGATTGGGAGTTCCGCCGCCGCAAGCCTTTGTAGCCACTAAAAACCCCTCGGGAGCCTGTTTCGGCACCCTGCCGGATGGGGAATCCATCATCGATGGCCATCTTCATCATCCCGGCGCTCTCCGTGACGAGGAGGGAGTAGTTCACCCTCGGGGCTGAGGGTATGTACCAGTAGCTATGTGTTTGATCTCTCTCTCTCTCTCTCTCTATTGTTCTTGATATGTCACGATCTTGATGTATCGCGAGCTTTGCTATTATAGTTGGATCTTACGATGTTTCTCCCCCTCTACCTTCTTGTAATGGATTGAGTTTTCCCTTTGAAGTTATCTTATCGGATTGACTCTTTAAGGATTTGAGAACACTTGATGTATGTCCTGCGTGGGATACCCATGGTGACAACGGGGTATTCTATTGATTCACTTGATGTATGTTTTGGTGATCAACTTGCGGGTTCCGTGACCTTGGGAATCTATGCATAGGGGTTGGCACACGTTTTCGTCTTGGCTCTCCGGTAGAAACTTTGGGGCATTCTTTGAAGTTCTTTGTGTTGGTTGAATAGATGAATATGAGATTATGTGATGCATCTCGTTTAATCATACCCGCGGATACTTGAGGTGACATTGGAGTATCTAGGTGACATTAGGGTTTTGGTTGATTTGTGTCTTAGGGTGTTATTTTACTACGAACTCTAGGGCTGTTTGTGACACTTGTAGGAATAGCCCAATGGATTGATTGGAAAGAATAACTTTGAAGTGGTTTCGTACCCTACCATAATCTCTTCGTTTGTTCTCCGCTATTAGTGACTTTGGAGTGACTCTTTGTTGCATGTTGAGAGATTTTTATATGATCTAATTATGTTATCATTGTTGAGAGAACTTTCACTAGTGAAAGTATGAACCCTAGGCCTTGTTTCGAAGAATTGCAATACGTTCTCGCTCACTTTTATCACTTGCTACCTTGCTGTTTTTATATTTGCATATTACGAAAACCTATATGTACCATCCATATTGCACTTGTATCACCATCTCTTCGCCAGACTAGTGCACCTATACAATTTACCATTGTATTGGGTGTGTTGGGGACACAAGAGACTCTTTGTTATTTGGTTGCAGGGTTGTTTGAGAGAGACCATCTTCATCCTACGCCTCCCACAGATTGATAAACCTTAGGTCATCCACTTGAGGGAAATTTGCTACTGTCCTACAAACCTCTGCACTTGGAGGCCCAACAACGTCTACAAGAAGAAGGTTGTGTAGTAGACATCAAGCTCTTTTCTGGCGCTGTTGCCAGGGAGGCTAGGTAAGAGGAACTAACATCCCGTCAACTAAGCTCTTTTCTAGCGCCGTTGCCGGGGAGGCTAGGTAAGCGGCACTAACACCCCGTTAACTAAGCTCTTTTCTAGCGCCGTTGGCGGGGAGGTTAGTGCTTGAAGGTATATCTTTAGATCTTGCAATCAAATTTTTCTGTTTCTTGTTTTATCACTAGTTTAGTTTATAAAAAAACTACAAAAAATTGGAATTGAGGGTGCCTCATATGCTTCATCTTTTTAATATCTTTCGTGGAAATGATGGAAAGGAAAATTGTGCCCAAGTGCTAGAAGAAGAATGCATTAAATGTTTGGCACTAAATCTTTGAATGATGAGCATGATTGCAATATTGTTAGTATGAACTCTTTGAATATCCATAGTACTAATTATGATTGCACTAGTCATGATGAAAATGTCTCTTATAAGCATGTCAACTTTTTTGGAGTGCATAGAGTTTGCAACTACACACCAAATATGGAAGATAGATTTTGCAAGAGGCATAAGTATTTAGAAACTAAATGGTCGCAGGAAAGGCTAGATGTTTGTACTGAAAATTTAAATTTTCCTAGCCATACTTGTGAACTATGCAATGAACGTGGTCATTTGAATATCCAATGCAAATTGTTTCATGATCGAATCGTGTCCAAAAATTGTGATGACTTGATTTCCCTTACGCATCATAATGAACTTAGTTTGCTTCTAGGTTATGAAGAAATGAAACATATAACTAAGGATATTCCAGAATTTGCCCTTGATAGAGTTCTTGATTTTGATCTAGAGGAAATTTATATGTATTGTGCGGTGAATTGCGTTGAAAATCCTTATATTGCCAATTACATAAAGACAAGAAAACAAATAGAAGGTGAAGAGAATACTAATGAAAGGGAATAGATTTCCCAATATCCTCCTATTCTTTCTTATGATGAATCAGGTAATGAGGAGGAGCCTTCTATTCAACCAATCTCATTAATAAGGAGCTCCAAAAAAAGGATTAAACCTACACATGATGCGAAGAAGAAAAAGAAAAGACGGAGAAGCAAAGGTAAAAAGGTATCCCTCCCAAATGATGTTGCTCCTATTGCTCATTGTGATGATAATAATTGCTATACTATTGGTGCTATCCATACTATTAATGATGAGAGTGATTATGCTTATGATATGAAAAGGCCCAAGCTTGGGGATGCTATGTTTGATGAGAATGGCATGTTTGAGAATTTGTTTGATGCAATTAATGTTTGTCCCAAGCTTGGGGATGCTATGCTGAATGAATATGATACTTTTAGTCTCCCAAGTTTTGATATGCAAATTTGTTATGATGATAGCATGCCTCCTACTTATGATGATTACATTGATGAAAGTGGGTTTGGAAGAGTGTCAACTTTAGGAAGTAATGATCCCGCTATTTTGGAGGGTGCTGAATCTTATTGTGATAATTATAAAAGTGGATTTGGAGAGGTCATGACTTTATTTAGTAATGATTCCACTATCTTGGAAGAGGTTTCAATTGATTATGATGAGAACAAAGTTGCTACTTATGATGATTATTGTGATGATACTTATGCTACAAAAAGTAGTGATTATTATATTTATAAAACGTGTCATGATTATGATTACCCTTTTTCTGAACATTACTCTTTTAATGTGGAAACAATTTATAGTATTCGAGTTTCTTATGATACTCCCACTATTCCGAATGAGAAGAATTTTGCTTATGTGGAGAGTAATAAAATTTATATGCTTGAGGATCATGAAAATAATGCTTATGTGATGGTTATATTGTTTAATTCATTCATGATGCTACTGAATATTATTAAGGGAGGAATATATGCTTGTAGGAGTTTCAATAATATCAAGTTTCCTCTGCATGTGTTGAAAATCTTCAAGTTATGCTTGTTTTGCCTTCGTATGCTAGTTGATTCTTGTTCCCATAAGTTGTTTACTCACAAAATCCCTATGCATAGGAAGTGGGTTAGGCTTAAATGTGCTAGTCATATTCTTCATGATGCTATCTTTGTGTTTCAATTCTTATCATTTATGTGAGCATCATTGAAATCATCATGCCTAGCTAGAAAGACATTAAAGAAAAGTGCTTGTTGGGAGACAACCCAATATTTACCCCAAATGTTTTTATGTTTTTATATGATTATGCTACCGTAGTAATCATGTTTTATAGCTTTTGTTTCAATAAAGTGCCAAGTAAATCCTTTGGGAAGACTTGGGTGAAAGTTAATGTGATCTTGCTGTAAAAAACAGAAACTTTGTGCTCACGAGATTAGCTGTCATTTTTAACATAAGAGTGATTTTAAGTTGATTATTTTTGCAGAAGATTAATAGACAAATTCCTCAGGTCCACCAATTTATTTCAGAATTTATGGAGTTACAGAAGTATTCTATAGTTACAGATTACTACAGACTGTTCTGTTTTTGACAGATTCTGTTTTCTATGTGTTGTTTGCTTATTTTGATGAATCTATGAGTAGTATCGGAGGGTATGAACCATAGAGAAGTTATAACAGTAGATATTACACCAATATTAATTTAGAATGAGTTCACAACAATAGCAAAAGTGGTGATTTATTTTCTTATACTAACGGAGCTTACGAGTTTTCTGTTGAGTTTTGTGTTGTGAAGTTTTCAAGTTTTGGGTAAAGATTTGTTGGACTATGGAATAAGGAGTGGCAAGAGACTAAGCTTGGGGATGCCCAAGGCACCCCAAGGTAATATTCAAGGATAACCAAGAGCCTGACCTTGGGGATGCCCCGGAAGGCATCCCCTCTTTCGTCTTCGTTCATCGGTAACTTTACTTGGAGCTATACTTTTATTCACCACATGATATGTGTTTTGCTTGGAGTGTCATTTTATTTTATTAGGTTTTGCTTGCTGTTTGAATAAAATACCAAGATCTGAAATTCTTAAATGTTATAGAGTCTTCACATGGTTGCATAATTATTCGACTACTCATTGATCCTCACTTATACCTTTCGGAGTAGTTTGTCATTTGCTCTAGTGCTTCACTTATATCTTTTTTGAGCACGGTGGTGGTTTTATTTTGAAGAAATTGAGGAAATCTCATGCTTCACTTATATTATTTTGAGAGTACCTAAACATCATGGTAATTTGCTTGGGTTATGAATTTAGTCCTAATATGATGGGCATCCAAGAGGGATATAATAAAAACTTTCATATAAAGTGCATTGAATACTAAGAGAAGTTTGATTCTTTATGATTGTTTTGAGATATGAAGATGGTGATATTAGAATCATGCTAGTGGATTAGTTGTGAATTTGAGAGATACTTGTGTTAAAGTTTGTGATTCCTGTAGCATGCATGTATGATGAACCGTTATGTGATGAAGTCGAAGCATGATTTATTTTCTGATTGTCTTCCTTATGAGTGGCGGTCAAGGACGAGCAATGGTCTTTTACTTACCAATATATCCCCCTAGGAGCATGCGCGTAGTACTTTGTTTTGATGACTGATAGATTTTTGCAATAAGTATGTGAGTTCTTTTATGACTAATGTTGAGTTCATGGATTATACGCACTCTCACCCTTCTACCATTGCTAGCCTCTCTAGTACCGTGCAACTTTCGCCGGTACCATACACCCACCTTATACCTTCCTCAAAATATCCACCATACCTACCTACCTATTATGACATTTCCATAGCCATTCCGAGATATATTGCCATGTGCAACTTTCCACCGTTCCGTTTATTATGACATGCTCCATCATTGCCATATCACTTTGCATGATCATGTAGTTGACATTGTATTTGTGGGAAGGCCACCTTTCATAATTCTTTCGTACATGTCACTCTTGAATCATTGCACATCCCGGTACACCACCGGAGGCATTCACATAGAGTCATATTTTTTTTCTAAGTATCGATTTATAATTCTTGAGTTGTAAGTAAATAAAAGTGTGATGATCATCATTATTAGAGCATTATCCCGGTGAGGAAAGGATGATGGAGACTATGATTCCCCCACAAGTCGGGATGAGACTCTGGACGAAAAATAAAAAATAAATAAAAAAAGAGGCCAAAAAAAGAGAAGGGCCCAAAAAAATGAGAGAAAAAGAGAGAAGGGGCAATGCTACTATCCTTTTACCACACTTGTGCTTCAAAGTAGCACCTTGATCTTCATGATAGAGAGTCTCCTATGTTGTCACTTTCATATACTAGTGGGAATTTTCATTATAGAACTTGGCTTTTATATTCCAGTGATGGGCTTTCTCAAAGTGCCCTAGGTCTTCGTGAGCAAGCAAGTTGGATGCACACCCTCTTAGTTTCTTTTTGAGCTTTCATACAATTATAGCTCTAGTGCATCCGTTGCATGGCAATCCCTACTGACTCACATTTATATCTATTGATGGGAATCTTCATAGCCCGTTGATATGCCTAGTTGATGTGAGACCATCTTCTCCCTTTTTGTCTTCTCCACAGCCACCATTCTATTCCACCTATAGTGCTATGTCCATGGCTCACGCTCATGTATTGCGTGAAAGTTGAAAAGGTTTGAGAACATCAAAAGTATGAAACAATTGCTTGGCTTATCATCGGGGTTGTGCATGATTTAAATATTTTGTGTGATGAAGATAGAGCATAGCCAGACTATATGATTTTGTAGGGATAACTTTCTTTGGCCATGTTATTTTGAGAAGACATGATTGCTTTGTTAGTATGCTTGAAGTATTATTGTTTTTATCTCAATATTAAACTTTTGTTTTGAATCTTATGGATCTGAATATTCTTGCCACAATAAAGAAGATTACATTGATAAATGTGTAAGGTAGCATTCCACATCAAAAAATATGTTTTTATCATTTACCTACTCGAGGATGAGCAGGAATTAAGCTTGGGGATGCTCATACGTCTCCAACATATCTATAATTTTTGATGTATTCATGCCATGTTTATAATATTTCTACATGCTTTTAGAACTAACCCGGACTGACGTTGTTTTCAGCAGAACTACCATGGTGTTGTTTTTGTGCAGAAATAAAAGTTCTCAGAATGCGCTGAAAATCAATGGAGATTTTTTCTAGAAAATATAAAAAATACCGGAACAAAAATTTATCAGAGAGGAGTCCCGTGGGGCCCATGAGGGTGGAGGGTGCCCCCCCTAGGGCGCGCCCCCGTGCCTCGTGGACACCCCGTGGGTCCTCCTGACTTGTTCTCGACGCCAAACCCTCCTATAAATACAGAAACCCCCGAAACATAACCTAGATGGGGAGTTCCGCCGTCGCAAGCCTCTGTAGCCACCAAAAACCTCTCGGGAGCCTGTTCCAGCACCCTGCCGGAGGGGGAATCCATCACCGGTGGTCATCTTCATCATCTCGGCACTCTCCATGACGAGGAGGGAGTAGTTCACCCTCGGGGCTGAGGGTATGTACCAGTAGCTATGTGTTTGATCTCTCTCTCTCTCTCGTGTTCTTGATATGGCATGATCTTGATGTATCGCGACCTTTGCTATTATAGTTGGATCTTATGATGTTTCTCCCCCTCTACCTTCTTGTAATGGATTGAGTTTTCCCTTTGAAGTTATCTTATCGGATTGAGTCTTTAAGGATTTGAGAACTCTTGATGTATGTCTTACGTGGGATACCCATGGTGACAATGGGGTATTCTATTGATTCACTTGATGTATATTTTGGTGATCAACTTGTGGGTTCCGTGACCTTGGGAATCTATGCATAGGGGTTGGCACACGTTTTCGTCTTGGCTCTCCGGTAAAAACTTTGGGGCACTCTTTGAAGTTCTTTGTGTTGGTTGAATAGATGAATATGAGATTATGTGATGCATCTCGTTTAATCATACCCGCAGATACTTGAGGTGACATTGGAGTATCTAGGTGACATTAGGGTTTTGGTTGATTTGTGTCTTAGGGTGTTATTTTACTACGAACTCTAGGGCTGTTTGTGACACTTGTAGGAATAGCCCAATGGATTGATCGGACAGAATAACTTTGAGGTGGTTTCGTACCCTACCATAATCTCTTCGTTTGTTCTCCGCTATTAGTGACTTTGGAGTGACTCTTTGTTGCATGTTGAGGGATTTTTATATGATCTAATTATGTTATCATTGTTGAGAGAACTTTCACTAGTGAAAGTATGAACCCTAGGCCTTGTTTGGAAGCATTGCAATACGTTCTCGCTCACTTTTACCACTTGCTACCTTGCTGTTTTTATATTTGCATATTATGAAAACCTATATGTACCATCCATATTGCACTTGTATCACCATCTCTTCGCCAAACTAGTGCACCTATACAATTTACCATTGTATTGGGTGTGTTGGTGACACAAGAGACTCTTTGTTATTTGGTTGTAGGGTTGTTTGAGAGAGATCATCTTCATCCTACGCCTCCCACGGATTGATAAACCTTAGGTCATCTACTTGAGGGAAATTTGCTACTGTCCTATAAACCTCTGCAGTTGGAGGCCCAACAACGTCTAGAAGAAGAAGGTTGTGTAGTAGACATCAACCCACTTTCTAGTAGTCGATGCGCAACTATCCCCCCTTTGTAGATCTCCGTTTCCACTGTTTACTGCCTTGGCCAACTGCAGATGTGCAACCTTTCCCGTATCCCCTGTTGATGCGTAGTTTTCATGCTAGTATCCTATCCCAACCACCTCTGCTAGTGAGATGTGCAACTTTAGCGCCTTGTGTATATGCAACTTTTCAGTATCCCTTATGGATGTGCATGTTTGACCATCCAACTATCTCTGCCAATGAGATGTGCCAACTTCGTCAGTTGCCCTGACCAACTGGCTAACAGACTCTGTGAAACTTTGTCTGTTGCCCCCTTCAATTAAGACTACGTATCCACAAGTAAGAATGAAAGGAGTAGCACATCGACTACTAGGCAGTTGGCTGGAACAACAGACTAAGATGCACATATTGCTAGTGGGGTAGGTGTGTAAGTGCATCAAGTGACCCCTTAGTGGTTTTGGAGAATTGAAGACAAATGGGCTGAGGGACTAATGTGTTTGTGAGTGTTCACAGGAGTTAATGTCCCTGAAGATTTGGTTTAACCCATGGAAGACGACCCCTAAAAATGTATTTCTTCAAGTGATGAAATTGGTACGGCCTTTAAAGAAATTGACGTGAAGACTTTGAAGCTTGAAGACTTATGTTTTCATAGTTACTTTCTTTTTCATAGTTACTTTATTCTTAATTGAGTCATAGGAAAAACCGTACTATTAAAGGGGGTCTAGGTAAACATATTTCACATTTCCAAAGTGATGCTCAAACCTATTTATACAGAAGACGCTTCGAGTGAAGCCTTTGGAAATCTCCGGAACAACTAACGAATTTGCTAGCGACAGTGACGAAGTTCATATTGTCACTAATGAATTTGGTCACGCTGAGGAGTTAGGATTTCACTAGTGTGATCTGCCTATCGTGAGGAAATTTAGTGCCCCGATGAATTTGAGAGTTCAAATTCCGACCATTGCTGTGCCGCGTGCCAGCTGTCGAGTGGATCCTTATCCTAACAACGGTCATATTTGAGAAGGGCATTTATGACAGTTCATGTCAGGTTGCCCCTGGCTATAAATAGTGCCGCCCCCATAAAAGATAAGAGAGAACTTGACACTTGTCATTTGAGAGCAACCCGTCCTCTGATGATTTTGAGAGAATCCAAGTGAGGAAAAACCCAACCAGATCCAAAGTGATTGATAATCACTCAAGAGATTGATCTGTGTGCTCTGACGCTTGCTAGCTTTGAAGACTGTCATTCTTCCAGACGGTTAGGCGTCAAGTTCTAAGAACCCAAGAGTCATTGTGGTGTGTCGGTGATCAAGTCTATGAAGATTTTGGAACTCTTCCTTGAAGACTTACCACGAGTGATTGGGCGAGGTCTAAGTGACCTTGGCTCAAGAGGAATACGGTGAGGACTAAGTGTCCTCTGAGTTCGCCTCAGCTGCCTCAACCAGACGTATAGTTGATACATCAACTAGAACTGGTCTACCAAATCACCGTGTCTTCACCGGGCCAACTGGTTTCAAATTCCTCACCCTTACCTTAAGTATTTCCATTGCCGAAGAATCTGTGATCTACTTTTTGAAGAATTTTAACTGAAGAGTTTCATCATGCTGTTTTTTCATTTCTTCAGTTCATCTTCCTCGTGTTTGTATGTCTATATGATTGCATGTTCTTCATATGTACGTATCATGAATGCATGCTTTTCATTTCTATGATGATCTAGTTCCCCCATGTTTCTATTTCTTCACTCCGGTCTTCATCAAATTCTTCAGAATTTGACAAATTTCTGAAAATCTCCCATTCACCCCCTCTAGGAGTAAACCTATGCTTTCAATTGGTATCATAGCAAGGTACTACCTTGTTCTGTGTGATTTTGGTTTAACCACCTGGAGTTTTTGTTATGTCGACCGCAGGT
The DNA here is from genome assembly GCF_018294505.1 of Triticum aestivum. Taxonomy (NCBI): domain Eukaryota; kingdom Viridiplantae; phylum Streptophyta; class Magnoliopsida; order Poales; family Poaceae; genus Triticum; species Triticum aestivum. The sequence goes on along the minus strand of NC_057807.1, from coordinate 466,163,955 downwards.
ATGATCAAAGTATCTACTGTGTGCCCCATCTTCGATGGCATGGACTATCCCAAGTGGAAGGCCATGATGAGGAAGCATCTCCTATCAGTGAACAACAAGCTATGGACCGTCACTGAGATTGGTCTAACCGACCTTTGCAAGATGACCCATGCTGATGACATTCACAAGTACACTCGACTGGATACTTGAGCAAGGACATCATTTGCTCCAGCTTATCCAGAGGTGAGTTCAGGCGCACATGCATCTCTGCAATGCAAAGCTCATTTGGGACACGATCTCTGATGTTTATGAAGGACACTGCACTCGTCACGATCCCTGGTTTGAAGAGTTCAAGAAATCTCTCAAATCTCGGGAAGTTGATCCTGCTTCATCTTCCTCAGCTATGTGCCTCATGGCAAAAGTCACCAAGGTACTCAAACTTTCCCCATCTTACTCAAATGAAGGTGACTCTAATGAAAACTTGACTCCTAGCTATTCCAAACTTGCAAAAATTGCTGCTAAGCAACAAACTGCTATGGTAAGGATTCAAAATATGTTAGATAAAAGTGATGACCTATTGAATAATGAAATGGAACATTCTCAAAGTCCGATTGACGATCTTGAGCATCTTCAGTAGAAACATGATGATCTTGAAAGTCGTCACGTGGCCCTCTCGACCGAACATGAGAAGTTGTCCTATGAATTTCTTCAGAGAAAGTAAGAACTCAAGAAGCTGAGAGCATCTCATGATGATCTTCGAAAAGAGAATGATTCATTACTCGCCCAACAGATCAACACCACTCAGGAAGAATTTCTTTCTCCATGCTTAAAATGCCTTGAACGTGAAAATGCAAATTCCTCAGCTGAATATTCAAATGCTTCAACCGCTGCTATATCTTCAAATGTCTCTGTGGTTTCAATTCCCTCATATGAGGAGACTAGAAGTGAGAAAAAATGCAGGTCTGAAGGAATTGTACATCACAGGCATGTAGAAAAGCCTCAAAGGGCACCAAACTCTTTGTGACGTGCTTAAGAAGTAGATTCTGAATTGGAACCCTAGGAAAGAGGGTATTTCTTTTCAGAGAAAGCTTAACGCCTATGGATTATATTATAAACCTGAGCAGTACCCCAAAACCATATGGGTTGCTGCAAAAGGACTTCCAGTTGATCCATCCAACTAAGATACTTCATATTCTTCAGATGAGTAATTTGACTCCAGTTATAAACTGTTAAAAAATCAGAACGGTGAAGTATTTGCCAGGTTTTTTGGTACTAACTGCAGGAACGACCCCTAGTGAAGAAAATCTGGGTGCCCAAAAGTCTTCTTAAAAATTCTTAGGTGAATGTCCTCATGACACCACCTAAGAAGAAAAACCCCAACGCAAACTCTTCACATGGACCAAAATCATCAAATGGAAGCAGACCAACTTATGGTCACATTAATGCCTCTATCTCGCAGGGAAACAAATAACAATCTAATGAATGTGTGCATTATTCGTCAAATCACTATGTGCACAAACATTTGAAGAATTTCTCTGCTTATTCTTTTGAGTACTATAACCAACCTGTGAAGAGAAATGCATATTATTCAATGCCTAAATTCTCTATCAATGCTCAACGTTACATTGCTTCTCAGCCACCCATTCAGATGTGGGTGGTTAAGAAGAAGAACTAATCTCTTCTATAGGGTTAGGTCTTCAGACCACTAAATGTTTGATGAATTTCATGAAGACCTGACATATGCTTGTTGGTTGCAAGCAAATCATGATGAAATGAATTTTTCATTTCACACATCCCTTATGCTGCTAGTTGTACGTTGTTGATGAAATTCACCGACGAAATTGATAATCATACTCTTCACTCTGAAGTATATGAATTTGTAAGTGAGGGTAATGCTTCTACAGGATGACAAACCAAAAGCCACATAATGGGTCTTGGACAGTGGCTGCACGAATCACATGACTGGTGATATGAATCTCCTCACCAATGCTCCCCTTACCATTGGTACGTCTCCAACGTATCTATAATTTTTGATTGTTCCATGCTATTATATTACCTGTTTTGAATGATTATGGGCTTTATTATACACTTTTATATTACTTTTGGGACTAATCTATTAACCGGAGGCCCAGCCCATATTGCTGTTTTATTGCCTGTTTCAGTATTTCAAAGAAAAGGAATATCAAACGGAGTCCAAACGGAATGAAACCTTCGGCAACGTCATTTTTTGGAAGATTATGATCCGGGAGACTTGGAGTTCACGTCAGAAGAGCCCCGAGGAGGCCACGAGATAGGAGGGCGCGCCCCCCTTACAGGGTGGCGGCCCCCTATCTCGTGGGCCCCTCGAGCACCCCCTCGACCGACTTCTTTCGCCTATATAGTCCCACGTACCCTAAAAACATCCATGGAGAAGATAGATCGGGAGTTCCGCCGCCGCAAGCCTCTGTAGCCACCAAAAACCTCTCGGGAGCCCTTCCCGGCACCCTGCCGGAGGGGGTATCCATCACCGATGGCCATCTTCATCATCCCGACGCTCTCCATGACGAGGAGGGAGTAGCTCACCCTCGGGGCTGAGGGTATGTACCAGTAGCTATGTGTTTGATCTCTCTCTCTCTCTCTCTCGTGTTCTCTCTCGTGTTCCCTCTATGGCACGATCTTGATGTATCCCGAGCTTTGCTATTGTAGTTGGATCTTATGATGTTTCTCCCCCTCTACTCTCTTGTGATGAATTGAGTTTCCCCTTTGAAGTTATCTTATCGGATTGAGTCTTTTATGAGAACACTTGATGTATGCCTTGCCGTGCTTATCTGTGGTGACAATGGGATATCATGTGCCTCTTGATGTATGTTTTGGTGACCAACTTGCGGGTTCCGCCCATGAACCTATGCATAGGGGTTGGCACACGTTCTTGACTCTCCGGTAGAAACTTTGGGGCACTCTTTGAAGTACTTTGTGTTGGTTGGATGAATCTGAGATTGTGTGATGCATATCGTATAATCATGCCCACGGATACTTGAGGTGACAATGGAGTATCTAGGTGACATTAGGGTTTTGGTTGATTTGTGTCTTAAGGTGTTATTCTAGTACGAACTCTTTTATAGATCGATCCGAAAGAATAACTTTGAGGTGGTTTCGTACCCTACCATAATCTCTATGTTTGTTCTCCGCTATTAGTGGCTTTGGAGTGACTCTTTGTTGCATGTTGAGGGATTGTTATATGATCTATCTATGTTATTATTGTTGAGAGAACTTGCACTAGTGAAAGTATGAACCCTAGGCCTTGTTTCCTATCATTGCAATACCGTTTACGCTCACTTTTACCACTTGTTACCTTGCTGTTTTTATAATTTCAGATTACAAAAACCTTTATCTACCATCTATTTTGCACTTGTATCACCATCTCTTCGCCGAACTAGTGCACCTATACAATTTACCATTGTATTGGGTGTGTTGGGGACACAAGAGACTCTTTGTTATTTGGTTGCAGGGTTGTTGAGAGAGACCATATTCATCCTACGCCTCCTACGGATTGATAAACCTTAGGTCATCCACTTGAGGGAAATTTGCTACTGTCCTACAAACCTGTGCACTTGCAGGCCCAACAACGTCTACAAGAAGAAGGTTGTGTAGTAGACATCAAGCTCATTTCTGGCGCCGTTGTCGGGGAGGCTAGGTAAAGGGCACTCACTCACCCTCGTCAACTAAGCTCATTTCTGGCGCCGTTGCCGGGGAGGTGAGTGCTTGAAGGTATATCTTTAGATCTTGCAATCGAATCTTTTTTTTTCTTGTTTTATCACTAATTTAGTCTATAAAAGAAAACTACAAAAAATGGAGTTAAGTTTGTCTCATACGCTTCGTGTTTTTATTATCTTTCATGAGAATGATGGAAGGGAGAATTCTGCTCAAGTACTAGAAGAAGAATGCATTAGAATGTTTGGTACTATATCTTTGTATGATGAGCATGATTGCAATGTTTTTAGTATGAATTCCTTGAGTATCCATGATGCTAATTATATGCAAAGCCACAAGCTTGGGGAAGCTATGTTTGATGAATATGATATTTTTTGTCCCCCAAGTTTTGATGAGCAAATTTATTATGATGAAAGCATGCCTCCTATTTATGATGATTATATTGATGAAAGTGGGTTTGGAAGAGTGTCAACTTTAGGAAGTAGTGATCCCACTATTTTGGAGGATGTTGAATCTTATTGTGATGAACATGAAAGTGGATTTGGAAGAGTGTCAACTTTATTTAGTGATGATTCCACTATTTCGGAAGAGGTTCCAATTGATTATGAGAACAAAGTTCCTATCTATGATGATTATTGTTATGACTTGTATGCTATTAGGAATAAGGATAACCATGAAACTTGTCATCATGATTTTAGTTTTTAATTGGATTATGCCTCACATGATAATTAATTTTTTGAGTTTGCTCCCACTACTATTCATGAGAAGAATTTTGCTTATGTGGAGAGTAGTAAATTTTCTATGCTTGTAGATCATGAAATTAATACATTAGGTACTGGTTATATTGTTGAATTCATTCATGATGCTACTGAAAATTATTATGAGGTAGGAACATATGCTTGTAGGAATTGCAATAATGTCAAGTTTCCTCTCTATGTGCTTCAATTTTTGAACTTATGCTTGTTTTACCTTCCTACGCTAGTTGATTATTGTTCCCATAAGTTGTTTGCTCACAAAATCCCTATGCATAGGAAGTGGGTTAGGCTTAAATGTGCTAGTCATATGCTTCATGATGCTCCCGTTATGTTTCAATTCTTATCTTTTATGTGAGCATCATTTCCATCATCATGCCTAGCTAAAAAGGCATTAAAGAAAAGCGCTTGTTGGGAGACAACCCAATATTTACCCTTACTGTTTTTGTGTGTCCACATGATTATGCTACTGTATTAATCATGTTTTACAGCTTTTGTTTCAATAAAGTGCCAAGTAGAACCTTTGGGAAGACTTGGGTGAAGTTTATGTGATCTTGCTGTGAAAAACAGAAACTTTAGCGCTCACGAGATTAGCTGCCATTTTTTATTGGAGAGCGATTTTAGGTTGATTCTTTTTTCAGACGATTAATATACAAATTTCTCAGGTCCAGAAATTTATTTCATATTTTTTGGGGTTCCATAAGTATACGTTTGATACATATTACTACAGACTTTTCTGTTTTTGACAGATTATGTTTTCTATGTGTTGTTTGCTTATTTTGATCAATCTATAAGTAGTATCGGGGGGTATGAAGCATAGAGAAGTTGGAATACAGTAGGTTTTACACCAATATGAATTTAGAATGATTTCATTACAGTACCTAAGTGGTGGTTTTATTTTCTTATACTAACGGAGCTTACGAGTTTTGTGTTGAGTTTTGTGTGGTTGAAGTTTTCAAGTTTTGGGTAAGGATTCGATGGACTATGGAATAAGGAGTGGCAAGAGCCTAAGATTGGGGATGCCCAAGGCACCCCATGGTAATATTCAAGGACAACCAAGAGCCTAAACTTGGGGATGCCCCGGATGGCATCCCCTCTTTCGTCTTTGTTCATCGGTAACTTTACTTGGAGCTATATTTTTATTCGCCACATGATATGTGTTTTGCTTGGAGCGTCAATTTCTTTTGTTAGTTTTTGCTTGCTGTTAGTTAGAATAATGTTTTTAATCTTTAGTTTCAATAAAAAAGTCAAGGATAGCCTTTGCCATGCTTATTTTTGCTAGTATACATGTTGTTGTTTGAAAACAGAAAGTTTACTGCTGTTGCAAAAATTCCCTAGAAAAGTCAAAGAATGGTATAACGTTGAATCTTTTTGCATGTTAAGCTCTGATAAATTTATTACAGTGGTAATTTTAGTTCTTAATTTTTGGAGTCAGGTAAGTATTGATACTCTTGCATTCTTTACAGACTGTACTGTTTTGGCAGATTGCTGTTATAGTTGCTTTGTTTGCATATGTTTGCTTGTTTAATGATTCTATTTGAGGATAGGAGTATTAAATATGCAGAGGCATTTAGTATTCAATGTTGAATAATAATTTAAGTGATTTGTTACAGTAGAAAATGATAAGGTTTTGCATTGGTTTATACTAACCTATCTCACGAGTTCTTGTTGAGTTTGTTGTGAATGAAGCTTTTGATAAAAAGAGAAACCATGATATGAGAGGAATTAAGGAGACACAAAAGTTCAAGCTTGGGGATGCCCAAGGCACCCCAAGATAATATTTCAAGAAGTCTCAAGCATCTAAGCTTGGGGATGCCCCGGTAGGCATCCCACCTTTCTTCTTCAACAACTATCGGTTAGTATCGGTTGAGCCTAAGTTTTTGCTTCTTCACATGAGTTGTGCTATCCTTGCAATGACATTTTATTTTGTTTTGCTTGCTGTTTGAATAAGATACCAAGATCTGAAATTCTTTAATGAGAGAGAGTCTTCATATAGTTGCATAATTATTTAGCTACTCATTGATCTTCACTTATATCTTTCGGAGTAGTTTGTCGTTTGCTCTAGTGCTTCACTTATATCTTTTAGAGCACAACGGTGGTTATATTTTGTAGAAATTGCTAGTCTCTCATGCTTCACTTATATTATTTTGAGAGTCTTTAACAGCATGGTAATTTGAACGAAAACTTTCATAGGAGGTGAATTGGATGCTATGATCAATTTGATACTTGATAATTGTTTTGAGATATGGAGGTAGTAATATTAAAGTTATGCTAGTTGGGTGATTACGAATTTAAAGAATGCTTGTGTTGAAGTTTGTGATTCCCGTAGCATGCACGTATGGTGAACTACTTTGTGATGAAGTTGGAGCACAATTTTATTTATTGATTGTCTTCCTTATGAGTGGCGGTCGGGGACGAGCGATGGTCTTTCCCTACCAATCTATCCCCCTGGGAGCATGTGTGTAGTGCTTTGGTTTTTGATGAATTCTAGATTTTCGCAACAAGTACATGAGTTCTTTTGACTAATGTTGAGTCCATGGATTATACGCACCTCACCCTTCCACCATTGCTAGCCTCTCTTGTGCCGCGCAACTCTCGCCGGTAGCATACACCCACCATATACCTTCCTCAAAACAGCCACCATACCTACCTATTATGGCATTTCCATTGCCATTCCGAGATATATTGCCTTGCAACTTTCCACCGTTCCGTTCATATGACACGCATTACTTTTGTCATATTGCTCTTTGCATGATCATGTAGTTGCCATCGTATTTGTGGCAATGCCACTTTCATAATTTTTATATATGTCGCTCTTGATTCATTGCATATCCCGGTACACCGCCGGAGGCATTCATATAGAGTCATATCTTGTTCTAGCTTTGAGTTGTAAATCCATAAAAGTCCGATGATCTTTATTATTAGAGCATTGTCCTCGTGAGGAAAGTATGATGAAGGCTATGATTCCCCCATAAGTCGGGATGAGACTTCGGACTTTACAAAAAAAATGAGAAAGGCCAAAAAGAAAAAAAAGGCCAAAGAAAAAAAAGAAAAAAAAAGAGAAAAAGAAAAAATAAAATGAGAGAAAAAGAGAGAAGGGACAATGCTACTATCTCTTTTTCCACACTTGTGCTTTAAAGTAGCACCATGATCTTCATGATAGAGAGTCTCATATGTTGTCACTTTCATATACTAGTGGGAATTTTTCGTTATAGAACTTGGCTTGTATATTCGAATGATGGGCTTCCTCAAAAGTGCCCTAGGTCTTCGTGAGCAAGCAAGTTGGATGCACACCCACTTAGTTTCTTTTGTTGAGCTTTCATATATTTATAGCTCTAGTGCATCCGTTGCATGGCAATCCCTACTCACTCACATTGATATCTATTAATGGGCATCTCCATAGCCCGTTGATACGCCTAGTTGATGTGAGACTATCTTCTCCTTTTTGTCTTCTCCACAACCACCATTCTATTCCACATATAGTGCTATGTCCATGGCTCACGCTCATGTATTGCGTGAAAGTTGAAAGAGTTTGAGATTATTAAAGTATGAAACAATTGCTTGGCTTGTCATCGGGGTTGTGCATGATTAAATACTTTGTGTGATGAAGATAGAGCAATAGCCAGACTATATGATTTTGTAGGGATAACTTTCTTTGGCCATGTTATTTTGAGAAGACATGATTACTTTGATTAGTATGCTTGAAGTATTACTATTTCTTATGTCAATATGAACTTTTATTTTGACTCATTTGGATCTGAACATTCATGCCACAATAAAGAGAAATTACTTTGGGAATCATGCTAGGTAGCATTCCACATCAAAAATTCTGTTTTTATCATTTACCTACTCGAGGACGAGCAGGAATTAAGCTTGGGGATGCTTGATACGTCTCCAACGTATCTATAATTTTTGATTGTTCCATGCTATTATATTACCTGTTTTGAATGATTATGGGCTTTATTATACACTTTTATATTACTTTTGGGACTAACCTATTAACCGGAGGCCCAGCCCATATTGCTGTTTTATTGCCTGTTTCAGTATTTCGAAGAAAAGGAATATCAAATGGAGTCCAAACGGAATGAAACCTTCGACAACGTGATTTTTTGGAAGATTATGATCCGGGAGTCTTGAAGTTCACGTTAGAAGAGCCTCGAGGAGGCCACGAGATAGGAGGGTGCGCCCCCCTTACAGGGTGGCGGCCCCCTGTCTCGTGGGCCCCTTGAGCACCCCCCTGACCGACTTCTTTCGCCTATATAGTCCCACGTACCCTAAAAACATCCACAAAGAAGATAGATCGGGAGTTCCGCCGCCGCAAGCCTCTGTAGCCACCAAAACCCTCTTGGGAGCCCTTCCCAGCACCCTGCCGGAGGGGGGATCCATCACCAGTGGCCATCTTCATCATCCCAGCGCTCTCCATGACAAGGAGGGAGTAGTTCACCCTCGGGGTGAGGGTATGTACCAGTAGCTATGTGTTTGATCTCTCTCTCTCATGTTCTCTCTCGTGTTCCCTCTATGGCATGATCTTGATGTATCCCGAGCTTTGCTATTGTAGTTGGATCTTATGATGTTTCTCCCCCTCTACTCTCTTGTGATGAACTGAGTTTCCCTTTGAAGTTATCTTATCGGATTGAGTCTTTTATGAGAACACTTGATGTATGTCTTGCCGTGCTTATCTGTGGTGACAATGGGATATCATGTGCCTCTTGATGTATGTTTTGGTGACCAACTTGCGGGTTCCGCCCATGAACCTATGCATAGGGTTTGGCACACGTTCTTGACTCTCCGGTAGAAATTTTGGGGCACTCTTTGAAGTACTTTGTGTTGGTTGGATGAATCTGAGATTGTGTGATGCATATCGTATAATCATGCCACACATACTTGAGGTGACAATGGAGTATCTAGGTGACATTAGGGTTTTGGTTGATTTGTGTCTTAAGGTGTTATTCTAGTACAAACTCTTTTATAGATCAATCCGAAAGAATAACTTTGAGGCGGTTTCGTACCCTACGATAATCTCTACGTTTGTTCTCCGCTATTAGCGGCTTTGGAGTGACTCTTTGTTGCATGTTGATGGCTTGTTATATGATCTATCTATGTTATTATTGTTGAGAGAACTTGCACTAGTGAAAGTATGAACCCTAGGCCTTGTTTCCTATCATTGCAATACCGTTTACGCTCACTTTTACCACTTGTTACCTTGCTGTTTTTATAATTTCAGATTACAAAACCTTTATCTACCATCTATTTTGCACTTGTATCACCATCTCTTTGCCGAACTAGTGCACCTATACAATTTACCATTGTATTGGGTGTGTTGGGGACACAAGAGACTCTGTTATTTGGTTACAGGGTTGTTGAGAGAGACCATCTTCATCCTACGCCTCCTACGGATTGATAAACCTTAGGTCATCCACTTGAGGGAAATTTGCTACTGTCCTACAAACCTGTGCACTTGCAGGCCCAACAACGTCTACAAGAAGAAGGTTGTGTAGTAGACATCAACCATGTCTCGTCTAAAGCATCTCACTTACGCTGACAGAGGAAAAAGCAAGGTATTGAGTCTAGGTAAAGTTTCTATATCAATGGATCGACACATGGAAAAGGTGATGCTTGTCGAGTCCCTAGGATATAACCTCATGTCTATCTCAATGCTTTGTGATCTTGATATGATTGTCATCTTTGGCAAATATAGATGCAATGTGCTTATGTAATTTGACAAGTCCAAAGTCTTTGAAGGATTTAGGAGAGGTTATTTGACATTGTAGATTTCTCTCAAGGTGCTCAACCGGCCACTTGTCTACTGGCAAAAGCTTCAGAGTGCCGGCTATGGTATCAACGACTTGGACATGCTGGCATGAGGAATTTGAGCACACTCGTCAAGAAGAAGCATATCATTGGTGTCGAGGGCGACAAATTCGTCAAAGATCACATTTGCGGTGCTTGTGAGTCTGGAAAGATGACCAGATCCAAGCACTTCGCAAAGATAATCATGACCACTACTCACCCCTTTGAATTACTTCACATGGATCTCTTTGGTCCTACTCATTGTGCTACACTAACCAATGCAGCATCACTCAATGGATTTGTCATAGTTGATGACTATTCTCGTTACACCTGGGTGTATATCACTACCTTTGAGGCTGAAGTGCAGGGTGTCTTCAGACGCTTCGCAAATCAGGCCACGATGAATTATGGTCTCAAGATCAAGCACATCAGAAGCGACAACGACATTGATTCAAGAACACCGTCCTTGATGACTATCTTGACAAACTTGGTATCACTCATGAGCTATCTGCTCCATATACCCCTCAGCAGAATGGGGTTGCTAAACGAAAGAACATGACACTCATCAAGATGGCTCGCATTATGCTTGGTGAACACAAGACTTCTCATCGATGGTGGCCTGAAGCAATTGATACTGCAGGTCACATCATTAATCAGGTATATCTTCACAAATTCCTCGAGAAGACCTCATATGAGCTCCTCACTGACAAGAAACCCAATGTGAGTTATTTCAAAGTCTTCGGTGCTAAATGTTGGATTACAGATCCACATCATAACTCTAAATTTGCAGCGAAAGCACATGAGAGTTTTATGCTTGGTTACGGAAAGGACTCGCACACCTACAAAGTCTTCAACAACTATCACAACAAAGTTGTTGAAATTGTAGATGTGCGGTTTGATGAGACTAACGGCTCACAAAGAGAGCACCTGCCTCCTGTGCTAGATGAAATTCCTCCCGAGGAATCTACCAAGCTCATGGGCACTAATGAAATTATGCCCAGCGAAGAAATAGCTGATGAAGAAGTGATAATTCCCTATTTTGAAGAAACTGTTGGTACTGAAGAAAATGACTATGAGTAAAATGCTCAACAACAACAAGCCCTTGTCCAGCTCATCCATGAGTGGGGAATGAAGTGCAGATTGAGAAGATCCTTGACAACATCAATGCACCTAGTCCCCTCACTCGCTCAAGGGCTTCGCATTTAGCTAACTTTTATGGGCATTTTGCATTTGTCTCTACCACAGAACCCACCAAAGTTGATGAAGCATTTCTACTGCCTGAATGGATTCAAGCCATGCAAGATGAATTGCATCAATTCGAGCTCAACAATGTGTGGGAGCTTGTCAAATGTCCAGATCCATGCAAGCATAATGTAATAGGCACCAAGTGGATCTACCGCTACAAGCAAGACAAAAATAGCCAAGTGGTGAGGAATAAGGCCCGTCTTGTAGCACAATGCTACACATGTTGAGGGTATTGATTTTGATGAAACATTTTCACCTGTTGCTAGGCTTGAACCTATTCGTATATTGTTGGCATATGCTAACCATCACAATATTCTCTTATATCAAATGGGTGTGAAAAGTGCATTCCTCAATGTTAAGCTTGAGGAAGAAGTATATGTTGCTCAACCACCAGGTTTTTGGGATCCAAAGCATCAAGACAAAGTCTTCAAACTCAACAAGGCTCTCTATGGCCTCAAGCAAGCCCCACGGGCTTGGTATGATACACTGAAGGAATCCCTAAATAAAAAGGGTTTTGAAGCAGGTTCACTAGATCCTACTCTTTTCACAAAATCTTATGATGGTGAACTGTTCATATGCCAAATATATGTTGATGATATTATCTTTGGTTGCACTAACAAGCGTTTCAGTGATGAATTTGCATATATGATGCGTGAACAATATCAGAGGTCTATGATGGGAGAATTAGAATTCTTCCTTGGTCTTCAAATTCGTCAACAACAGAATGGCATCTTCATTTCTCAAGAGAAATACCTCAAAGACTGCCTGAAGAAATTCGGCATGCAAGACTGCAAAGGCCTCAAAATTCCAATGCCTACAAATGGTCAACTCGGCAGTGACGAAACTGGTAAAGATTTCAATCAGAAGGTATATCACTCCATCACTGGTTTGCTGCTTTACCTATGTGCATCTAGGCCAGATATTATGTTTAGCGTTTGTATGTGTGCCTGATTTCAAGCGGCACCGAAGGAATCACACCATCAAGCTTCGAAGTGAATTCTTTGATATTTAGCTCACACACCAAATCTTGGATTATGGTATCCCAAGGGCTCATCTTTTGATCTAGCTGGATTTCTGATTCTGATTACGCTGGAGATCATGTGGATCGCAAGTCAACATCAGGCACGTGTCATTTCCTGGGATGATCTCTAGTCTGTTTGTCCTCAAAGAAGCAGAACATCGTCGCACTTTCTATAGCAGAGGCTGAGTACATTGCCCCTGGTGCCTAATGCTCTCAGTTGCTATGGATGAAGCAGATCCCCAAGGACTATGGTGTCAATGTGAAGAAAGTCCCTCTCTATTGTGACAATGAGAGTGATATCAAGATCGCCCACAACCCAGTGCAACACTCAAGGACGAAGCATGTTCAGATTCCTCACCATTTTCTTTGTGATCAGGTGCTGAAAGGAGACATTGTCATCGACCATGTGAAGACTGAAGACTAGCTTGCAAGTATCTTCACTAAGCCCTTGGATGAGAGAAGGTTTTGCATGTTGCGGTGTGAGCTAAATATCCTAGAATCTTCGAATGTCCTCTGAAATGGACATACATCCTAACGCTTATGCATTTTTCATGACCTTGATGCACAACACACGAAGTAACGTATTTCTTTAATCAATGAAGATTTACCCTCTAAGTGTGAAGAAATTAATGAAGAACTTGACTCTCAGAACCGTACGAAAATTGTACACAATGGCTGAAGTCATCATAGTTCTTATATGGTGGATAATGCCACAAACTCTTATTGACATACTTCAAATTTGAGTTTTCCGTCATCTCAATTTCGTCAAACTTTTCAAATTCATCATTTGAGGTTATAGATTGTTTTGACAAAGTGTTGGAATTTGAGATACATTATTATTGCTCACTAGTTGATTATGCCATTGATATGTGTGAATATAATTTTTAAGAGTAATTGTTTGCATGGTTAGTTATGATCTTTGCTGAAAACCTGGGTACTATTTAAGCTTATATACGGATACAAGAACAAAAGAGTTCGTAAAAGTTTTTGTTTATCACTTTTAGTTTGTCAACTGAATTGCTTGAGGACAAGCAATGCGTTAAGCTTTGGGGAGTTGATCGTCTCCATCGTATCTACTTTTCCAAACACTTTTGCTTTAGTTTTGGACTCTAATTTGCATGATCTGAATGAAATTAACCCGGGCTGACGCTGTTTTCCGTGGAACTACTATGGTGTTCTTTTTGTGCAGAAATAAAAGTTCTTGGAATTTTGAATGAAACTTTTGGAGATTTTTTATGGAATATATAAAAAATACTAGACCCAAGACCCACTGGAGGGGGCCCACATGCTGCCCACAAGGTACCAGGGCGCCCTCACCCCCACCAGGTGTGCCTTGGTGGCTTGTGGGGCCCACAAGGCTCCGCTGCCCTAATCTCGACACTATAAATTCATATTTCTTGATAAAAAAATAGGAGAAGAAGTTTCATCGTGTTTCATGATACAAAGCCACCGCCAACTCCTCCTCTTCACTGGGAGGCCAAATGTGGAGTCCGTTCAGGGCTCCAAAGAGGGCGATTCATTGTCATCATCATCACCAACCCTTCATCACCAATTTGATGATGCTCACCACCGGGAGTGAGTAATTCCTTCATAGGCTTGCCGGATGGTGATTGGTTGGATGATATTTATCATATAATCGAGTTAGTTTTGTTAGGGCTTGGTCCCTAGTATCCACTATGTTCTGAGATTGATGTTGCTATCACTTTGCTATGCTTAATGCTTGTCACTAGGGCCCGAGTGCCATGATTTCAGATCTGAACCCTTTATGTTTTCATGAATATATTTGTGTTCCTGATCCTATCTTGAAATTTATACGCTACTACATGTTATGATCCGCATACCCCAAGGTGACAATAATTTGGATTCTTTTCGGTGATTACCTAAGTTTGAGGAGTTCATGTATTCACTATGTGTTAATGCTTTGTTTCAGTTCTCTATTAAAAGGAGGCCTTAATATCCATTAGTTTCCTTATGGACCCTGCTGCCATGAGAGGGTAGGACAAAATATGTCATGCAAGTTCTTATCATAAGCATGTATGACTATATACGGAATAAATGCCTACATTACATTGATGAATTGGAGCTAGTCGTGTGTCACCATAGGTTATAACTATTACATGATGAATATCATCCAACATAGTTATCCATTATTTGTCCAATGCCTACAACTTTCGCATACTGATCTTGCTAAGTTACTACTGCTGTTGCTGTTGCTGCTGTCACAATCACTATAAAATTGCTGCTGTTATTGTTACTGTTACCACTGCTATTGTTGCCACTATTATTAAAATACCATACTACTATGCTACTGATCACACTACTGCAGATATTTAGTCGAGGTGTGGTTGAATTGACACCTCAACTGCTAATACTTGCAAATATTCTTTGGCTGCCCTTGTGCCGAATCAATAAATTTGGGTTGAATACTCTACCCTCGAAAACAGTTGCGATCCCCTATACTTGTGGGTTATCTGTCAGCAATCATAGAAGACTAAATGATAGTTGAGTATGTGGAGTTGCTAAGCGAAAAGCTCTGACATAAGATTCTTCCTGAGAATATGATGAATTGTGAGTGTTTCATTGTCTAAGAACAAAGTTTGTTTGTTTTCAAGAAAGTTTATGCTTTATACTTTGATATTGTGATCAATTGTTACTTGATCATGAGATGTTTTATGATGATATATTACTCACAATGATCCTGACGCTACTATGTCTTTATTTTGTTTTATCGACACCTCTCTATCTCTCTCTCTCTAAACATGTGGTCATGGTTATCGTTTTCGGCTTTGGCTTGAGGACAAGCGAGGTCTAAGCTTAGGGGAGTTGATACGTCCATTTTGCATCATGTTTTCCTACTGATATTTACAATGTTTTTGATCATTATAACACTTTGTGATGCAATTATAATGCCTTTTCTCTCTTAATTTGCAAGATTCACATGAAGAGGGAGACCGCCGACAGCTGGAATTCTGGACCTCGAAAAGCTACATCAGAGATTCCTATTTTGGAGAACTCCAAATGGCATGAAATTTCACAGAGAATTTTCATGGAATATATGAAAAATACTAGAGCAAAGAAGTACCAGGGGGACCATGAGTTGCCGACAAGGCAACAGGGTGTGGCCACCCCCTGGGTGCGCCCTGGTGCCTTGTGGGATCCCTGGCATGCCTCCGACCCCATCTTCTGCTATCTGAAAGGTTTTGACCTAGAAAAAATAATAAGGAGAGGACTTTTGGGATCAAGCGCCGCCATCTCGAGGCGGAACCCAGGCAGGAGCACTTTTGCTCTCCGGCGGAGCGATTTCACCGGGGATAACTCCCTCTGGGAGGGGGAAATCGAAGCCATCGACATCACCAATGATCCTCTCATCGTGGGAGGACAAATCTTCATCAAAATCTTCACCAGCACCATCTCATCTCAAACCCTAGTTCAAGTCTTGTATTCAACCTTTGTCTCAAAACCTCATATTGGTATCTGTCGGTTGCTAGTAGTGTTGATTACATCTCGTAGTTGATGCTAGTTGGTTTATTTGGTGGCAGATTATATGTTCAGATCCTTGATGATATTCAATACCCCTCTTGTTAGGGCATATACCTCCCTTAGTGGTTTTGGTGATTGATGGCAATGCTTTTATGGACTAATCGTGTGCATTGAGCATTTCAGATAATTGATCATTTGGCACAAGATGATTCGAGCCCCTCGAAGCCTTGAAAAAGAAGGCGGTTATTTTCCTTGGTTTATTTTTGGTGGTTTTGAGTCATAGGAGAACCATACTATTAAGAGGGGGTCCGCTTCAGAAAGGTTTGGGCAGAATCAACATGCAAAAACGCTTTAACTTGCACCCTCCATACCTTTTTGGTTCTTTGGAGTTTCTCCTTCTGTTATTTAGAAGGGGATTGGAGAAATGCCAGCGGTAGTACTGCGGCTAACGACGGTAGTACTGGTTGTAAGCGGTAGTGCCACTCTCGGTACCGCGCTTACTACAGCCCCCGGCTCGGGTCTCGACTTTTCATGTCGGACTCAGCGGTAGTCCAGTGATGGTCCCACTGGCATACAACCAATGAGCCCCTTTTGACCCAGTTAGGCAAGCGATAGTAGGAGCGGTAGTACCACGCCTACCTCCGCTACCACTACCACTCGTGGCTCTGCTCTCCAAGCCTTCCCCTGTCTCTAAAGTGGTAGAAGGTGAGCGGTAGTTCGGCTTACACATGGTAGTACCACCCTTATAGACGGTAGTAGCACTATTGGTGCTCTACTACGACATCCTGCCTCCATGGTACTAGTCTATTGTAACCTCAGTGGTAGTACCGCTCCGGCGGCACTACTGGCTCGTGGCCCTGTGCCATTACACGTGCTCTCTGGCGCTACCGCTCGGGTGGTACTACCGCTCCCATGAGCAGTACTACTGCTTGTTGCGGGTTGCGGGTTGAATAACGGTTGGTTTTGTCCCCCACTATATAAAGGGGTCTTCTTCCCCAAGAAGACCACCTCTTCCTCCCCAAACTCCATTGTTGCTCCAAAAGCTTATCTTCGCCCGATCTCCCTCCCTAGCCAGTCAAACTTGTTGATTGATGACCCACAAGTATAAGGGATCTATCATAGTTCTTTCGATAAGTAAGAGTGTCAAACCCAACAAGGAGAAGAAGGAAATGACAAGTGGTTTCCAGCAAGGTATTTTCAGCAAGCACTGAAATTGTCGGTAACAGATAGTTTTGTGATAAGATAATTCATAACGGGTAACAAGTAACAAGTGTAACAAAGGTGCAGCAAGGTGGACCAATCCTTTTTATTGCAAAGGGCAAGCCTGGAAAAAGTCTTATATAAAGCAAAGCGCTCCTGAGGACACATGCACTACAAAAAAAGACACATCCGCGACATTTTGGGCCAAACGAATTTTTTTCTATCATACTTATGACACTTCTATGACGATAATTTTGACAAAACCCAGTATCATCATAGATGTGGTGGGCTCCAACTTCCATGACAAAAAATCATGATAGAAAATGGGCTTTTCGTCCTGGGCGGGCCGGAGATGCAACTGCATGACATTCTTTGGGACGTCTATGACGAAAAAAACCGTGGTAGAAGCGAGGGCGAGGAAAATATCAGGGTGTTCCCGGTTACGGTGGGTGGTCGGGCCGAGCGATGCACGGAAGTTTGTGCGCTTCTCTCATACACGCACACACATAGGTACGAGGCGTTGGGATCTAACTGAACCCGAGCGAGGCGTTCGCCTACTGAACCCGAGCGATTGCACTGTAGGCTACGCGTTACTAAACCCAAGCGATTGATCGATGGCTGTTAACTGAACCCGATCAAGCGATTCCTTCGCTACTGCTGCTAACTGAAGCCGATCGATGCCGCCTCTGAATGAACAATGAGCATTGTTGGGGGGTTTGGATGAACAGTTCCTGGTGGGGGTTGGATGAACAGGACCCCGTGGTGTTGCCGCTGGATGAACAGGACCCCGATCGATCGAGCTGGTTGGGCGTGGATGAACAGGACCCCGTGGAGGGCTGGATGAACATGACTCAGTGTAGGGAAGGTTGAACAGTAGCCGGTGGAGGTCTGGTTGAACAGTAGCTGGTGGAGGGCTGGTTGAACAGTAGCCCATGGAGGGGTGGTTGAACAGGAGCCCGTGGAGAGGGCTGCTTGAACAGTAGCCGATGGAGTAGCGTGCGGTGGAGGCTAGATGAACAGGAGGCCGTGGATGAATAGTCGCAGGTGGAGGCTGGAGGAGGTCGAGGGTGGATGAATAGTAGCCCGTGGAGGCTGGAGGAGGTCGACGGTGGAGATGAATAGTATCCCGTGGAGTCCCGTTTTGCGGTACACCACACCCCTCCCGATGAACAGGACCCCCGTTTCGACCATAGCGCTCCAGCACAAGTCCGTTTCCTCCGTTTTGCGGTACGCCACACCCCTCCCAATCAACAGGACCCCGTTTCGACCGTAGGAGGTCCAACACAAGTCCGTTTCCTCTGTTTTGCGGTACGCCATACCTCTCCCGATGAACAGGATCCCGTTTCGAATGTGGCCGGTCGAACACAAGGCCGTTTCCTCCGTTCTGCGGTATGCCAGGCCTCGTTTCCATCGGCTGTTCCGTCCAGACCGGTTGGCTTCCACGCGTTCCGTTGCCTCCCGATGAACACGACGCATTCCACTGCCTCCCCATGAACACGACGATGACACAGTTTCTTCGTTCCGACCCACCATGTACATGAGACCTGGCCGTACGTATGCGCGAGTTGGTGTTCGAGACCCCTCTCGTATGTACGTATGTGGCCGTATTTACTTTCTTGCACCCTAGCCGCTGTATGTACGTGTACATGCTACGTGCGCGCCTCTACTACAACACATGTGCGTCTACATCGACCAGTATGTACGTACACATTCACGACCAGAATGACAATGCTACGTACGCTTAGACTAGGTGGGTGCCGATTGTCAGGCACTTCCTTGCGTGCGAAGATGTAGCTGGTGGGTCCCAACAGTCAAGGGGGCGAATTGTTTTTTTTGCCCGGACACACTTCCTTGCGTGCGAAGATGTAGCTGGTGGTTCCCAGCAGTCAGGGGGAAACGTTTTCTTCGCAAAATATGGTGGCCCGTCCGGTGGGTCCCTTTTGTCAGGTGGAGGAATAATTATTTTGCGCGTAATAAGGAGGCACTTCCTTGCGGCCGCCGTGGACCCAGCTGTCAGCCTCTCCATGTACAACACTCTTCCGATGGAAGTCGTTCCTTAACCAGGTTGACCACGCCGTGCTGGGAGCACCAGGGCGGTGGATGACGGGCAGGCCTAGGAAGGGGACGACGCGGAGCCGGGGAAGACGTGGTAGTGAAAGCCCGCGTGGAGAGGAGTACGAGGGTTCACTGGTTTGGCCGCGGTGTGAGGCTACCGTTGTCGCAGGGCCCGGCCAGCAGTGGGAATAGTAGGGGGCGGTGAGGCCTCCGCGGCAGCACAGCCGACCACGGGAGGCAGGAGCATGCGGCACGACCGACGCTGCTTTGGGCGGCTAGAGCAAGAAGACCAGAGGTTGAAGAAGCACTACGGCCATTGGTTGGACATCGTACGGTCACTGGACCTAGATTCGTCCATATTGACTAAGTTGACAAAGCCCTCCATCCCCGTCAACTTAGTAGGCCCACAAGTCAGCCTGCCACCAAGGTGGGTCCCAGCTAGTAGGGGGAGTATTCATTTTTTTTGTGCGTAATAAGGAGGCACTTCCGGTGGGTCCGTGCTGACAGCGGGGGGGACTTTTTTTTCGCGAAATACGGTGGCCCTTCCGGTGGGTCCCAGCAGTCAGGGGAGAAACGTTTTTTTTCATGAAATACGGTGGCCCGTTGCTACGTCTTGCGCTTGCGTTGGTTTTCCTTGAAGAGGAAAGGGTGATGCAGCAAAGTAGCGTAAGTATTTCTCTCAGTTTTTGAGAACCAAGGTATCAATCCAGTAGGAGGCTCCTCAAAAGTCCCACGCACCTACACAAACAAACAAGAACCTCACAACCAACGCAATAAAGGGGTTGTCAATCCCTTCACGGTCACTTGCGAAAGTGAGATCTGATAGAGATAATATGATAAGATAAATATTTTTGGTATTTTATGATATAGATTGGAAAAGTAAAGATGCAAATAAAAGTAGATTGAAAGCTTTATATGACAAAAGATAGACCCGGAGGCCATAGGTTTCACTAGTGGCTTCTCTCAAGATAGCATAAGTATTACGGTGGGTGAACAAATTACTCTCGAGCAATTGATAGAAAAGCGAATAATTATGAGATTATCTAGGCATGATCATGTATATAGGCATCACGTCAGTGACAAGTAGATCGACTCCTACCTGCATCTACTACTATTACTCCACACATCGACCGCTATCCAGCATGCATCTAGAGTATTAAGTTCATAAAGAACAGAGTAACACATTAAGAAAGATGACATGATGTAGAGGGATAAACTCGTGCAATATGATATAAACCCCATCTTTTTATCCTCGATGGCAACAATACAATACGTGCCTTGCTGCCCCTGCTGTCACTGGGAAAGGACACCGCAAGATTGAACCCAAAGCTAAGCACTTCTCCCATTGCAAGAAAGATCAATCTAGTAGGCCAAACCAAACTGATAATTCGAAGAGACTTGGAAAGAGAACTTAATCACACATAAAAGAATTCAGAGCAGATTCAAATATTCTCATAGATAAACTTGATCATAAACCCACAATTCATCGGATCTCGACAAACACACCGCAAAAAGAGTTACATCAAATAAATCTCCAAGAAGATCAAGGAGAACTTTGTATTGAGAATCAAAGAGAGAGAAGAAGCCATCTAGCTAATAAATATGGACCCGAAGGTCTGTGGTAAACTACTCACAACTCATCGGAAGGGCCTTGGAGATGATGTAGAGGCCCTCCATGGTTGATTCCCCCTCAGGCGGAGCGCCGACGAAGACTCCAAGATGGGATCTCACGGATACAGAAGGTTGCGGTGGTGGAATTAGATTTTCGTGGTCTGTTCTGATGTTCTTGGGGTACGTGGGTATATATAGGAGGAAGAAGTCGGTCAGTGGACTCCCGAGGGGCCCACGAGGGTGGGGGGAACGCCCACCTGTAGGGGGCGCGCCGGGCACCCTCGTGGCCACCTCGGTTGTTGCTTGACGTCCACTCCAAGTCTCCAGGTTTGTATTTGTTCCGAAAAGATCGCTCCCGAAGGTTTCATCGAGTTTGGACTCCGTTTGATATTCCTTTTCTTCAAAACACTGAAATAGACAAAAAAAATAGCAATTCAGGCTGGGCCTCCGGTTAGTAGGTTAGTCCCAAAAATGATATAAAAGTGTAAAGTAAAGCCCATAAACATCCAAAACGGGTAATATAATAGCATGGAACAATAAAAAATTATAGATACGTTGGAGACGTATCACCCGTCCGGTGGGTCCCTGCTGTCAGGTGGAGGAATAATTATTTTGCACGTAATAAGGAGGCACTTCATTGCGGCTGTCGTGGACCCAGCTGCCAGCCTCTCCACGTACAGTACTCTTCCGATGGAAGTCAGTCGTTGACCACATTGACCATGCCGCTCCGAGAGCACTATCAGTGTCAAAACCGGCGGATCTCGGGTAGGGGGTCCCAAGCTGTGCGTCTTAGGATCAATGGTAACATGAACACGGGATTTTACCCAGCTTCGGGCTCTCTTGATGAGATAATACCCTACATGCTGCTTGATTGACTCTAATGAGTATAGGGGTTACAAGAGTTGATCTACCTCGAGATCATATGTTGTGGTCTAAACCCTAGAGGTATGATGAGTAATGTCATAATCATCTATCGACTAGCCTGGCCTCGGTTTATATAATGTACCAGAGGCCTAGGATAACAAGAGTCCTAGCCAAATACGCCGGTGGGGGAGGAGTCCTTGTCTTGATCACCAAGTCTTGTGGAATCTTCCTTGTATGCGGCAACTGTCCGAACTGGCCTATGAGTATACGACCATGGGGGTCCTCGGCCCAATCTATCTGATCAAGGGACAACGTGGTGAGTACCCCCTAGCCCAGGACACTGTCAGTAGCCCCCTGAACCGGTCTTCAAGTTGGGGACGCACCTCGATTCTTCTGAACTGTTCTTCATCTTCGGTCGTCGGTCTTGAAAACTGGTTCAACAAATCTTCTTATCTTTGATTTTGAGGATCGCGAAGTAAATCCGAAGAGTTTATATGTCGGGTATCCGAGGAGCCCCTTTAAGTTTCCGGCCTTTATCAATGCCTTGTTATTATTATGCCACACCTCAGGTTTGAAGTTATTCCCGGGCGGCAGTGTCCTCTTGCGTTCGAGCTCCAACGCCGGATTGCATTCGAGGTATCTTTTGCACCCAAGCACCAACGCTGGACTGCGTCCGAGCTCCAACACCGTAATGTATCCAAGCTCTAATGTCGGAGTGTGTCCAAGCTCCAACTCCGGACTGTATCCGAGCTCCAACGCCGAACTATATCCAAGATGTCATAGATCATCTGGGTTCAAAAAGTTGAAGGAGTTTAGCCGAGCTTAATGCCGGAAATGCCCTCTATGGAGACAGCCACTAGCGCCCGAGCTTAATGCCGGACTGCTTCCGAGGTGGTGCACCACCCCTGACTGTGGGCTGATTTTTGATTGGTGCAATTTATTCTCTGCCGAGATATATAGCCAGTAGCCCTCAAGGTGTGTGCGTTGGTCTAAAACCCGAGATACACCTGAAGGAAAACATGAAACCGTTGATCCTAGTTGCCCCTGAGACTCAGGTCGATGCGCGAAATCGGCATGAGGATCAATTCCTAGCTCGGCAGCATACATAGGAATAGAAACGTGGTGTGCAAAGTCTTCGAGACTCAGGTTGGGTGCGGCCGACCATCCTGAGGATAATAATCTCCTCGAAAACTATACTGCACTTTAAATTTTCTGCATTCAATTGTCAATGCAGTAGCCCCCGAGACACTGGTCGGGTGGCGACACTAGATCAGGGGATCGATGTACCCCTTTAATATTTGTAAATAATAAGCACGAAGCCCAGTAGCCCCCGAGCCTTAATGTGGGCACGGGTGGCTGAATTAAGGATCGATGTCCAAAGTAAAATCACAAATTATGTGTAATGATTCTACGTATCCAAGTACTTTACATCATCAATGCTCGGATCCGCATTGTACAAAACTTTGTTGACCGGCCATCGGCTTCAACCTCCTCGGCCAGTAGCCGGAGAGTGTTTGTCCCACTTTATAAAGCCTTTATGAGGGCAAAGATTTGCGGCAAACAAGGCAATCCAGCCATACGGTTTTATAAACAAAGGTACGCAAAGAGACATGTTATATTATTGTTTAACATAAGAAACATCGTCCAAAGAAAATAGTCCCACTATCGGTTCATTTCTTTGGGTTGTCATGCCAAGCATGATCATGAAACCTCGGCTCCGATCAATGTGGGAGGAAAATACTGAGGATTTTAGTTCGGGAAAAGCTTCCAAACTCTATGGTCTAGATAAACCCAAATTTTCACTTCCGTTGTGACCGTTTATAATCTGAAAGTGGCCCATCGTCGGCTTCTACCCCCTTGTAGATGCTACCCAGGGTGTTTCCGAAATAACAAAACAACCCTTAGCTGACGTCTCGGTGCCCGAAGGCAGTTGTGTTGGCGGAAACAAGGCAATCAGATATACGGGCTTTATAACTTTCACTTAGTCATAGGAGCTTAAAGTTGGGAGGCGAGCAAGTAGCCCCCCGCTTAGTGTTCGGCGACAGCCGAGGTCAAGCCGTAAACACTTCGACCAATGTTATGAATGGCTCATTTAACATAGTCATCGGATCGCGGACCGGTTTATGATTTATTGTGACAGTCAATTTTCGGCTTTCTCCACCAAGGTGCTTAACCATACGAGTTGGAAGCACAATCGCAGTGGTTCTCCTTTTGCACACCTAACCGAACAAAGCGGAATGTAGGATGCAAGCACAGGAGCCGGGCAACCCAACTATCGACCAAAGACACGATTTGAAACCGATGCATATATAGCAATATCCGAGAATTTTTGCCGAATCTCTAAAGGTGTCCGGCGTTGCACTGCGAGACTTATGCGGAAAACACACAAATAGTTGAAAAGTTCCATAAACTTGGAAAACCAAGAAACGCCAGTAAAAACTTGACGACCGAACAAGATCAAGTGTTCGGTGCCAATCCGAAAATTGGTCTTAGAGAAAAAATTGTGCTTCTGTCGTGCGTTAACATGACACATCCTATCTCAAGACTTCAAGCGGGTCAGCCTACGGCTTCAACATCCTATCCCGAAGGTGGATGACAGGGAAATCGTGCTATTGACCACACACTTGCGTCGAAAAAAAGGTGTGATAGGAAAAAAAAACTTTGCAACGACTAGGAAGAAGAACACTTATTATAAAACATCTCATATAAATTTAAGAGCCCCCAAGTGACTTGGGTAAAAGAATGACTGTATGTACCGAAGTACTTATATCATATCTATGTTCACCCGAACTTTAAATGCATCTTAACCGACCGTCAGCTTCTCCCTCTTCGGTCAAGGACCAAAAAGTGTTATGTACTCCACCTGTCGAGAATATCGACGATGTTTCCAATAACCAGGCAATCAGGTCATAAGGCTGTAACATACAAAGCGCACTCAGGGAACTTATGCTATATTACTGACAAAGTGTAAGAAGCATCTTCGAAGAAAATAGTACCCGCACCGATACCTTTCTTCGGTGCTCATTGCTAATATGAGACTTGTGCAATAGATTTTTTGTACTCATGAGTTCCGTTGTGTGCTGACCATAATTGAATAACAATAAGAGCGCTAGCTTTCGGCTTCACCCAGTCTGAGGTTAGAGCTCGGAAGAACCGGTCGTGACAATCGCAGAGGTGCTCCCTTTACTCCCTAGCTGAACAATCGGGAATGTAGGGGTAAGCACAGGAGCCAGGCAACCCAGCTTGCAAATCACTTAGGTCAATATGGTGCATATTGTGGCATAACACACGAACAAGGAACGAAGCCGTACAAGTATAATCATATGCAAGGGGAAAAGCTCCAGCAAGGGAGCCCCCAATTGAACGGGGTATGCAAATTTGTGTGTCACAAACAAAGTTTGGACAGGGAAGTTTTTCACCAGCAACTTTTTGCCAAAAAAGTATAATGCTTGGTCGAACCGAACAAAATTTAGAACTGAAAGTATTTGAGCATGAGAGTGACTTAGCTTAGTTAATGTGTTCAGCATTGATGATGCGGTCCGAGCTTGATGGCGGACAAGGTTCCATCCTCCAGGCTGGTCCCAAGGTGGCCGAGCAGAGAGTTCGGCACCCCCAAAAGATGAAGCCCCCAGTCCAGCCGCGGTAATGGAGCAGGCCGGCGCGCCAAGGCGACAAGACGGCTCAGTCTAAGTCGATTGGCTGCACAGATAAAATAGTGCAAACCAAAAGAAATAACAAATAAAGATAAAATAGTGTTAAAAAAATTCTTCTAGTTATTTAACACAAGTGAAGGAAATAATGAAAGAGATGTGGCCTGAGCGTCGAGGTCAATGTCGACGCAGGGCGTCGGCGTGACGTAGTGAAGGCGTGACAAAGCCCGAATTCGCAGGTCAGTCTGAGTTCCGGATACGGCGTTCGGCGAACTATGCACGAAAACTGACCGAACCACCATGCAATCATCGCTAATGCGGCCACCAATTGATAAACCTGTGTACAGATGATGGAACAAATGTAACACCCCAGATGTAACATGTCCCATTTTGGCAATATATCAACTTGACCTTCATCCAATTCTTGTGGGTTTTATCATGTTTGGCCTCATCTTGTTTGGTTGTGGTTTTATTCTTTTCATTGTCATGCTCACCTTACCATATTGCATTTGTGCTTCTTGTCATATGCCTTTCAGCCATCATATGTCATCATCATATAGTGCATTTTCATCTCATGCCATCTCATGTTGCATTTTGTCATTCATGTTGTTGCCATGAGCATCATGGGCATGACCTTGTCCCCCTTTCAAACCTTTGCACCATCACTTCTCCTCCTTCCCTCTACTTCCTTATTTTATCAAGTGCTATTTTTCCTTTCTCTATTAATGTTCATCTTCTCCCTGTAAATCTTGCTCCATGCCCTAAGCCTCTCTGCCAAATATATCCTTATTTGAAGTTGTTTTGGTCAGGTTCAAAAATGACACAAGTTTGAATTATATTCAAACTTGTCTTATTTTTCTACCTCTAAAAATGCCCAATGCAATTTATTAAAGTAGTGGAGAATTCCAGGAGTTTGAGAATATTTTCTTTATACTCTAACTCCTCTTCTTTTTCCCTGTGCTTTTCTTTTTCTATTTCTGTTTGGATAAATAGAAAAAGGGAGAGTTTTAGCGCAGCAGCCCCCCTGGGACTCCCGCAGCCCAGCCAGCCAGTGCAGCCCGCCAGCCCAGCCAGCCAGCGCAGCCCGCCAGCCCAGCCAGCCAACCAGCCCGCTTGCCCGCTGGACGTTTCTCACCCAGCCGCGACGCTACCCAGTAGCCTGTACGCCCACGTGGCTAGTTGGGTCCCGCTCGTCAGTGCCTCCCCTGTTCCCCGCACCCACCTTTTCCCTCTCCTCTCACCGTCGCCATGGGGACCGCGAGCACGAGCATGCGTGAGCTCGCACCGCTCGCCCTAGCCCTTTTAAGCCCCAGTTTCCGTGTCCCCTGCTTTGCCTAGGGTTTCCCTCGTCCGCCGCCGCCGTTTCCTGGTAAGTTTAGCCATCAGATCCACCGCAACAGCTCCGCCCCGAGCGCACCTGAGGGCGCACCTCGTCGCCGGCGTGCTCTCCGGTCACCCCCAACCCCGTCGATCGTGTCCTTCTTCTTCCTCGTCGTCGTCTCCTTCCACGATGTCGACTACGGTGCCCCGGACGACGAGTTCCTCGACGTCCTCTGCTTCCTTGTTCCTCTCGGTCAAGACCGCGCCAAGGATTCAGAGCTCCACTTCGTCGCCGCCATCTCCTTTCCGTCGACCACTTCGTGTCCTTGGGAGAGCTGGGTAACACACCTCCCTCTCGCATCCTTCCCATGGCATGTAGGTGCCCGTAGATCGCTTCTGATCCATGTCTTTCCCGCGCTCGCAGTGCTCCGGTGTTCTCTGAATTTAGTTGTGCAGTGTTGTTCGACCGTAGCGTGTTTGCGTGTCCTTGCTTTGGGTTCCCCTCGTCGTGCTCCCATAGCTCGCTCGCGCACTCGTTCACGTCTCGCGCGCACACTGCAAGCCTCCCGCAGCTCCGACGAGTTCCTTTGCCGCTCGCCACGTACGCCATGGCCCCGAGTCGAGCAACTGCTCGAGCTCGAGCGCCCCTGCTTTCCCTCGTAGACGCATGCATCCTTACCCTCTTTCCGCACGCCCGCCGGAGTCCCGGTGCCCCGCTGGTTGCCGCGTCGCCCTCGCCGGCGCCGTCGTCTTCTTTGCTTATGGCAGGTGAACTCGATCTGGTGTGTCTCCAAAAGGGGCCGAAGCCCTTTTTCCTATCAGTAGCGCCTGCCTAGCCCAGTGGTTGCCGATGCAGAGCCACACCGGGGAGACCCGGGTTTGATCCCCCGCGGCTGCATATTTCTTCCCCCTTTTTCCTGTTTCTTGCACTGTGCATATGACAGGGTGGCCCCACCTGTCATACTCTCTTAGCCTATTTTATTTTATTTTATTATTATTATTTGTTTTATTTTGGTTCCCAGCGAATATTCCATTTCTGGCATATGGAATCTGTCCTTTTCGGGCAAGTCCATTTCTGGCCGTTTCCAAATATGGAAAATGCCATTTCTGTTATATACCATATATGGCAGGTTTTAACTTAGTGCATTTGTGATGATTTTTCTACAGCAACCCTAACATATTATATATGTTTTTGGGGTAGAAAAATCCCACCAATCCAGTGGTGGCATTAGTTTCTGCATTTGAGCAAGTTCATAATCATGTCATCTCACTTCATATTGCTGTTTTGTCTCTTATGTGTTTGTTCATGCAAATATGCTAGTTGTTTGTTTTGCACATGAGTAGCTTCATTTCCATGCCTACTTCATGCTAGTACTTGTTCCATGCCATGACTTGCCTGGTAGTGAGTTAATCAAGCCTATAGATATGCCATGATGAATCTGTTTCTGCTATGTCTAGTAATTCCACTAAGTCTGTTGATACTGTTTTCTTTTGCATCATTGCCATGCTATTTTAGTCATGCTCTAGTGGTTTCTAGATTGAGCTCAGTGTTCATGTTTCGTAGAGCATCTCCTGTACATCACTACTATGCACTTTGTTCATATGTTTGGGTGCTATAGCTTATTTATACTTTGCATCCAAGTGGCCATGTTGCTGTTTTAAGCAGTTTGCATCATGTCTTGTCATGCTTGTCATCCGCAAACCGTGCACCCGAATCCGGTGATCTTTATATTGATTTCAACCAAAATCATCTCATCTTTCCAGCGGGATACTTGGTTTGCCAAGTTGATGCCTTGTTCATCATCTTTCCTTCCGAAGCACGCATATGCATTGCATATCACATCTCGCATATCATGACATGTATTGCATCATGTTGCTTGTGCATTGCACCGTGATTTATTGTGGTTCCTTTGCTTGTGTTCTTTCTTTGGGTAGAGCTGGGAGACGAGTACGTGCACGAGGAACCTGTTGAGTACGCTAACGAGGATCAAGCCTTCGACAACTCTGAGAACCTTGCAGGCAAGATGACCATACCTTCGATATCACTTCTATCTTTGCTTGCTAGTACTCGCTCTATCGCTATGTTAGCTCTACCTGCCATTGTTTACCATGCCTACCTATTGCCATGTCAAACCTCTAACCAACCTGTCCTAGCAACCGTTGTTTGGCTATGTCACCACTTTTGCTCAGCCCCTCTTATAGCATTGTTAGTTGCAAGTGAAGATGAAGTTTGTTCCTGGTCGGAACATGGATATTTTGGGATATCACAATATCTCCTGTTTAATTAATGCACCTTATATACTTGGTAAAGGGTGGAAGGCTCGGCCTTATGCCTGGTGACTTGTTCCACTCTTGCCACCCTAGTTTCTGTCATACCGGTGTTATGTTCCTTGATTTTGCGTTCCTTACACGGTTGGGTGATTTATGGGACCCCCTTGACAGTTCACTTTGAATAAAACTCCTCCAACAAGGCCCAAACTTGGTTTTACCATTTGCCACCTAAGCCCTTTTCCCTTGGGTTTTCGCGAGCCCAAGGGTCATCTTTATTTAACCCCCCGGGCCAGTGCTCCTCCGAGTGTTGGTCCAAACTAGAGCACCGTGCGGGACCATTCCTTGGCAACTTGGATTCATCGGTACCTGTACGCTTAGCTTATCTGGTGTGCCTTGAGAACGAGATATGTGCAGCTCCTATCGGGATTTGTCGGCACAGCGGGTGGTCTTGCTGGTCTTGTTTTACCATTGTCAAAATGTTTTGCGAACCGGGATTCCGAGGCTGATCGGGTCTTCCCGGGAGAAGGTTTATCCTTCGTTGACCGTGAGAGCTTATGATGGGCTAAGTTGGGACACCCCTGCGGTTATGAGGCAGATGGGAATTTGTTAATGTCCAGTTGTAGATAACTTGACACTTGACTTCATTAAAATACATCAACCGTGTGTGTAGCCATGATGGTCCCTTCTCGGCGGAGTCCGGGAAGTGAACACGGTTTGTGTTATGCTTGACGTAAGTAGTTTCAGGATCACTTCTTGATCACCTCTAGCTTCTCGACCGATGCGTTTCTTCTCTTCTCGCTCTCACTTGCGTATGTTAGCCACCATATATGCTTAGTGCTTGCCGCAGCTCCACCATATTACCCCCTCTTTTCCTACCTATGAGCTTAAATAGTCTTGATCTCGCGGGTGTGAGATTGCTGAGTCCTCATGACTCACAGATTCTACCAAAACAGATGCAGGTGCCGAGGATACCAGCGCAGATGGTGCGACTGAGCTGAAGTGGGAGTTTGATGAGGCCCTTGGTCGTTACTATGTATCGTTTCCAGATGATCAGTAGTGGAGCCCAGTCGGGGCGATCGGGGATCTAGCATTTGGGGTTGTCTTCTTTTCATTTGGATTTGACCGTAGCTGGTCTATGAGTGTATTTGAATGATGTATGATCTTAATTATGTATTGTGTGAAGTGGCGATTGTAAGCCAACTCTCTTTATCCCATTCTTGTTCATTACATGGGATTGTGTGAAGATGACCCTTCTTGCGACAAAACCACCATGCGGTTATGCCTCTAAGTCGTGCTTCGACACGTGGGAGATATAGCCGCATCGTGGGTGTTACAACAAACCAGAGTAATAATTCCTTGGGAAAAATGAACCCAAACAAGCGAAAATTGCTAGGATTAATAGCACCTAGTTTATCTGTTGTAGCAGTTCGAAGAAAGGCTAGTCCCAAAATTGGGACTCGATCCGCACACCCATTGCCAGATGGGTGATGAAGTGAAGGCATGACGATGCTGGCAAATGTTGGCTCGCCGAGGCAAAGTCCGTGGTCCAGCTAATGTGATGAAGCTGGTCGGCCGGTGACGCCGGAGTCTCCGAGGTAAGTTGATGAAGGGATGATGAAGCCCCCAGTCCAGTCGAGGAGATGGAGCAGGTCGGTGGGAGATGTGTCAGCCAGGTGTTGAAGTAGTTCGGCGTGATGGGCATCGGCTCGATGCAGCAACAGTTCGGCCATGCCGATGCAGATCGTAGCTTGTGACGTGGTCAATGCTGGCTTGATGAAGTGACCGTGCGGCGATGCCGGTGTGACCGCTCCGTTTAATCCGTGGGGCGGCGATGTTGGTGACGATTTATCCTTCACGATCCCGAACTATTGTTCGGCTGGCCGAGATGATGATCCGAAGAAATTGAGCTCGGCTCAACAAAGCGACGACGTGTCTAACGCAGGTCGGCCGCCGTGGAGTGATGTTGTCGGGCTAGTTTGACACCGGCGCGATAGTGAAGTTCTTATTGCAAGAATGCTTTTAATACTACTGGGATGTGTTTGAGAATAAAACACAACACCCCACAGAAAGACTTCCTTCGAAAAGGATGTCCGAGATCCCGTTCATAAAGAAGATGAATTCGGGTCGGATTCGTTCTCGCGTAGAAAATAGATCCGAAAAGTGATGCACTAATCGGAAGTTTCCCGGAGTTTGGACGGTCCGATCGAGCTGCTTTTTTGGCAGGTGGTAGATATGGGAATTCCGCAGCAAATCAACGGTTGGATCTTCCAAAGGACATCCGAGCTAGATGCCGGACACTACGCTCTAAACTCGTCCGGATTCTCGTCCAGATTCATTAGGGCTCCGGTATATCGGAGATTGTCGAAGATTCCTCCATCGGAAATCGACTAAATTTTTGCAAGGTTGTTGTAGACTTAATTCCGCATAATTCCACTGAAGCAATCGTTTAAGAGACACTCGAGGAGGCAGTGACGACGGATACGAGTTTGCTATCCAGAAAAACAACACGGCCGCTCGAGGACAATGTTGACATTGAGCCCCCGAGCTCCATGGATGATTCCTCCATGATCTTGATAGAGATCGGAGTTGATGTTTATGAAGGCCCTCATCCGAGCATAACGATCGGAGGTAGGGCGCAATCCTCGGTCAAGCCAAGGTGACCAGTCGAGCAGGTGACGAAGAAACCAATGTTGCAGTTGACCTGCAATCGAGCCATTGATCCTTTCGCCGATCACACAGCGGAACTCTCAATGAAAGCACCAATGTCGGTGTCAAAACTGGCGGATCTCGGGTAGGGGGTCCCAAGCTGTGCGTCTTAGGATCAATGGTAACATGAACACGGGATTTTACCCAGCTTCGGGCTCTCTTGATGAGATAATACCCTACATGCTGCTTGATTGACTATAATGAGTATAGGGGATACAAGAGTTGATCTACCTTGAGATCATATGTTGTGGTCTAAACCCTAGAGGTATGATGAGTAATGTCATAATCATCTATCGACTAGTCTGGCCTCGGTTTACATAATGTACCAGAGGCCTAGGATAACAAGAGTCCTAGCCGAATACGTCGGTGGGGGAGGAGTCCTTATCTTGATCACCAAGTCTTGTGGAATCTTCCTTGTATGCGGCAACTATCCGAACTGGCCTATGAGTATATGACCATGGGGGTCCTCGGCCCAATCTATCTGATCGGGGGACGACGTGGTGAGTACCCCCTATCCCAGGACACCGTCAAGCACCACGGCGGTGGACGACGACAAGGCCTAGGAAGGGGACGACGCGGAGCCGGGGAAGACGCGGTAGTGGATGCCCACACGGAGAGGAGTACGAGGGTTCACTGGTTCGGCTGCGGTGTGAGGCTGCCGTCGCCGCACAATAACAGGGGGTGTGGGTGAGTGGAGGGATGGCCTGGCCAGGGTGGGAGTAGTAGGGGGCGGTGAGGCCTCCGCGGCAGCATGATACATCTCCGTCGTATCTATAATTTTTGATTGTTCCATGCCAATATTCTTCAACTTTCATATACTTTTGGCAACTTTTTGTACTATTTTTTGGGACTAACATATTGATCCAGTGCCCAGTGCCAGTTCATGTTTTTTGCATGTTTTATGTTTCGCAGAAAACTCATATCAAACAGAGTCCAAATGGGATAAAAATGAACGGAGAGTTATTTTGGAATATTTGTGATTTTGGGAAGTAAAATCAACGCGAGACGGTGCCCGAGGGGGCCAGGAGATAGTGGGGCGCACCCCAGGGAGGCAGGCGCGCCCTGGACTCTCGTGGCCCCCCTGTAAGGCAGTTGACGCTCTTCTTTTGCCGCAAGAAGCTAATTTTATGAGAAAGATCTGGGCGAAAGATTCACCCCAATCGGAGTTACGGATCTCCAGATATAAAGGAAACGATGAAGGGGAAGAATTAGAGAACGCAGAAACAGAGAGATAGATCCAATCTCGGAGGGGCTCTCGCCCCTCCCAAGCCATGGGAGCCAAGGACCAGAGGGAAACCCTTCTCCCATCTAGGGAGGAGGTCAAGGAAGAAGAAGAAGAAGGGGGCCTCTCTCCCCTTGCTTCCGGTGGCGCCGGAGCGTTGCCGGGGGCCATCATCATCACCGCGATCTTCACCAACACCTCCATCATCTTCACCAACATCTCCATCACCTTCCCCGTTCTATATCCAACGGTCCACTCTCTCGCAACCCATTGTACCCTCTACTTGAACATGGAGTTTTATGCTTCATATTATTTTCCAATGATGTGTTGCCATACTATGATGTGTGAGTAGATTTTTGTTGTCCTATTGGTGATTGATGAATTGCTATGATTGGTTTGAGTTGCATGTTTTATTATTGGTGCTGTCCTATGGTGCTCTCCGTGTCATGCATGCATGAGGGATTCCTGCTATAGGGTGTTGCAATGCGTTCATGATTCGCTTATAGTGGCTTGCGTGAGTGACTGAAACACAAACCTGAGTAAGTAGATTGTTGCATATGGGATAAATGGGACTTGATGCTTTAATGCTATGGTTGGGTTTTACCTTAATGAATCTTTAGTAGTTGCGGATGCTTGCTAGAGTTCCAATCATAAGTGCATATGATCCAATAAGAGAAAGTATGTTAGCTTATGCCTCTCCCTCAAATAGAATTGCAATAGTGATTACCGGTCTAGTAACATAGTCAATTGCTTAGGGACAATTCCACAACTCCTACCACCACTTTTCCACACTTGCTATATTTACTTTATTGCATCTTTATCTAAACAGCCCCTAGTTTATATTTACGTGCTCTTTATTATCTTGCAAACCTATCCTTTCACACCTACAAAGTACTTCTAGTTTCATACTTGTTCTAGGTAAAGAGAACGTCAACCGTGCATAGAGTCGTACCAGTGGCCGATAGGACTTGAGAGAGTATTTGTTCTACCTTTAGCTCCTTGTTGGGTTTGACACTCTTACTTACTGAAAGAGGCTACAACTATCCCGTATACTTGCGGGTTATCAAGACCTTTTTCTGGCGCTGTTGCCGGGAGTCATAGCGTGGGGTGAATATTCTTGTGTGTGCTTGTTTGCTTTATCACTAAGTAATTTTTATTTGCTGTTCTTACTTGTTCTTTATCATTAGTTATGGATATGGAACACAAAATACCAAAAAAATTAGAGGTACTTGCTACTCATGTAGATGGGGTAACTCCTAAAACCCCCGATGCTCATTATGTGAAAGATATTATGTACTACTTTGATAATCCTGAGAAAACCCCATTCAACTTTATAATGGGAGACACGTTGGATCAATGTGAATACTTTAGGGATTACCGCTCGACACAAAAAGGGAAACTATTATGGGATCAATTTATCATGTTGCGTTGGTATGCCTGGAATCTCTGCTTGAGATATGATATTACTTGTTGCTCTAGGATGAAGGCTCCACACCTTCCCTTTTCATGCAAATTTAATGATAATGAAACCTTAGCTTCTTATGCTAATGGTATATATGATTACTATGATGTGGAACAAATAGAAGAATTTGTTGCTTTTAAGGCTGCTTATGAAATTGAAGCTTTGTTTGAAAAGTATGAAGCTTTTGATGATGATGGTTATAGGCCTAAAAATCTTGCTATACTTAGATATTGCTATGAAAATTATGAATACAATTACTATATTAATGCTTTTCTAAAGAAAGTCTCCGCTGTCCAAGAAGAGACTAATATTTTGCAGGAAGCTATGGAAGAAGAAATTGATGAAACTGTGAGCTCATTGGATGAAAAAGATGATGAGGAGAGCGAAGAACAAAAGGAGGAAGAGCGGATTAGCTACCCGTGCCCACCTTCTAATGAGAGTAACCCTCCAACTCATACATTGTTTAATTCCCCTTTGTGCTTACCGAAGGACGATTGCTATGATGATTGCTATGATCCCTTGAATTTGTTTGAAATATCCCTTTTTGATGATGCTTGCTATGCTTGTGGCCAAGATGCCAATATGAATTATGCTTATGGAGATGAACTTGCTATAGTTCCTTATGTTAAACATGAAATTGTTGCTATTGCACCCACGCATGATAGTCCTATTATGTTTTTGAATTCTCCCTACTACACTATACCGGAGAAGTTTGTACTTATTAAGGATTATATTGATGGGTTGCCTTTTACCATTGCACATGATGATTTTGATGAATGTAATATGCATGTGCTTGCTGCTCCAACTTGCAATTATTATGAAAGAGGAACTACATCTCCACCTCTTTATGTTTCCAACACGATAAAATTGCAAGAAAATGCTTATACTATGCATTGGCCTTTACTTTGTGTGCATGAATTGTTCTTTTATGACATGCAGATGCATAGGAAGAGAGTTAGACTTAGTTGTTGCTTGATATATGTTACTTTGTGCTCACTACTAAATTACAAATCATTGTAATTAAAATTGGCTTTGATATACCTTGGGATCCGGGTGGATTCATTACTTGAGCACTAAATGCCTAGCTTAATGGCTTTAAAGAAAGCACTGCCAGGGAGACAACCCGGAAGTTTTAGAGAGTCATTTATTTCTGTTGTGTGCTTTTTTTTATAGTTTAAAAAACAAAAGAATAAAGAGGGGAACCTAAAAAACTTTTCAAAAAGGAAAGTGAAAGTAAGAAAGACAAGCATTGTTGAAGTGGGAGCTAGCCTTGAACTTTGTTCATGCTCACTGAAACTTTGTGAATCTTGATTACAGAAAATTTTCATCAAAAATAAGTATCCCCTTGTACAATTCCATTGTATTATAAAAATAATGTGCTAAGGTTTGCCTTTAGGATGTTTACAATGCTTGTTGGTTTGTACGATGCAGGACAGAAACTTTGGCTGTAGTGCTCGATTTTACATTTTTTAACTGGAATGTCAATTGGTTCTGATTCCTTTTGCACTGCCTTGCTGTGCAACGTGTTTATTTTT
The DNA here is from genome assembly GCF_018294505.1 of Triticum aestivum. Lineage (NCBI taxonomy): Eukaryota > Viridiplantae > Streptophyta > Magnoliopsida > Poales > Poaceae > Triticum > Triticum aestivum. Next base: position 466,128,102 of record NC_057807.1, on the reverse strand, counting down.
CCTAATTTTGGTAGAATTTGTGGGGCACCAGAAGTATGGTTGATGTTCAGATTGCTACAGACTGTTCTGTTTTTGACAGATTCTGTTTTTGATGCATAGTTTGCTTGTTTTGATGAATCTATCAATTTATATCAGTGGATTAAGCCATGAAAAAGTTATATTACAGTAGACACAATGAAAAACAAAATATGAATTGGTTTGCAACAGTACTAAGAGTGGTGATTTGCTTTATTATACTAACAGATCTTACCGAGTTTTCTGTTGAAGTTTTGTGTGGATGTAGTGTCTAATCGAGGATGTCTCGATATGAGGAAAAGGAAGAGAGGCAAGAGATCAAGCTTGGGGATGCCCGAGGCACCCCAAGTAAATATTCAAGGAGACTCAAGTGTCTAAGCTTGGGGATGCCCCGGAAGGCATCCCCTCTTTCTTCAACAAGTATCGGTATGTTTTCGAATTCGTTTCGTTCATGCATTATGTGCAAGTCTTGGAGCGTCTTTTGCATTTAGTTTTCATTTTTATTTTATGCACCATGCTGGTATGAGATAGTCCTTGGTTGATTTATAGAATTCTCATTGCACTTCACTTAAATCTTTTGAGCATGACTTTATAGAATGCTTCATGTGCTTCACTTATATCATTTGAAGTTTGGATTGCCTGTTTCTCTTCACATAGGAAACCACCATTTGTAGAATGCTCTTTTGCTTCACTTATATTTGTTAGAGCATGGGCATATCTTTTGTAGAAAGAATTAAACTCTCTTGCTTCACTTTTATCTATTTAGAGAGATGACATGAATTGGTCAATCACATGGTTAGTCATAAAATCCTACATAAAACTTGTAGGTCGCTGAATATGATATGTTTGATTCCTTGCAATAGTTTTGCGATATAAAGGTGGTGATATAAGAGTCATGCTAGTGGGTGGTTGTGGATTGTAGAGACACTTGTGTTGAGGTTTGCAAGTCCTGTAGAATGCACGTGTGGTAACCGTTGTGTGACAAATTTGAAGCATGGGGTGTTTCTTTGATTGTCTTCCTTATGAGTGGCAGTCGGGGACGAGCGATGGTCTTTTCCTACCAATCTATCCCCCTAGGGGCATGCGTAGTAGTACTTTGCTTCGAGGGCTAATAAACTTTTGCAATAAGTATATGAGTTCTTTATGACTAATGCGAGTCCATGGAATATACGTACTTTTACCTTTCCATCATTGCTAGCCTCTTCGGTACCGTGCATGGCCCTTTCTCACCTTGAGAGTTGGTGCAAACATCGCCGGTGCATCCAAATCCCGTGATACGATACGCTCTATCACACATAAGCCTCATTATATCTTCCTCAAAACAGCCACCATACCTACCTATTATGGCATTTCCATAGCCATTCCGAGATATATTGCCATGCAACTTCCATCATCATCATATACATGATTTGAGCATTTATTGTCATATTGCTTTGCATGATCGTAAGATAGCTAGCATGATGTTTCCATGGCTTGTCCGTTTTTGATGTCATTGCTACGCTTGATCATTGCACATCCCGGTACACCGCCGGAAGCATTCATATAGAGTCGTATCTTGGTTCTAGTATCGAGTTGTAAGTAAATAAAAGTGTGATGATCATCATTATAGAGCATTGCCCCATAAAAAAAGAAAAAATAAAAAAAATAAAAAACGAAAGGCCAAAGAAGCCTAAATAAAAAAGGGGGCCAAAGAAGCCCACCCAAAAATAAAAAAAGAAAAAAAAGAAAAAAGGGGCAATGTTACTATCCTTTTTCCACACTTGTGCTTCAAAGTAGCACCATGTTCTTCATATAGATTGTCTCCTATGTTGTCACTTTCATATACTTGTGGGAATTTTCATTATAGAACTTGGCTTGTATATTCCAACGATGGGCTTCCTCAAATGCCCTAGGTCTTCATGAGCAAGCAAGTTGGATGCACACCCACTTAGTTTCTTTTGTTGAGCTTTCATACATTTATAGCTCTTAGTGCATCCATTGCATGGCAATCCCTTCTCCTCGCATGGACATCAATTAATGGGCATCTCCATAGCCCGTTTCTTAGCCACGTCAATGTGAGACTTTCTCCCTTTTTGTCTTCTCCACATAACCTCCATCATTATATTATATTCCACCTATAGTGCTATATCCATGGCTTATGCTCATGTATTGCGTGAGGGTTGAAAAAGCTGAAGCGCGTTAAAAAGTATGAACCAATTGCTCGGCTCATCATCGGGGTTGTGCATGATGGGGGCATTTTGTGTGACGAAAATGAAACACGGCCAAACTATATGATTTTGTAGGGATAAGCTTGCTTTGGCCTTGTTGTTTTGAAAAGACACGATTGCTTTATTGGTACGCTCGAAGTATTATCGTTTTTATGTCAAATGATAGACTATTGCTTTGAATCACTTGTATCTTAATATTCATGCCATGATTAGACATATGATCAAGATTATGCTAGGTAGCATTCCACATCAAAAAATTATCTTTTTTATCATTTACCTACTCGAGGATGAGCAGGAATTAAGCTTGGGCATGCTGATACGTCTCTGTCGTATCTATAATTTTTGATTGTTCCATGCCAATATTATTCAACTTTCATATACTTTTGGCAACTTTTTATACTATTTTTTGGGACTAACATATTGATCTAGTGCCCAGTGCCAGTTCCTGCTTGTTGCATGTTTTATGTTTCGCAGAAAACCCATATCAAATGGAGTCCAAACAAGATAAAAACGGACGGAGAATTATTTTAGAATATTGTGATTTTTGGGAAGTAAAATCAATGCGAGACGGTGCCCGAGGGGGCCAGGAGATAGGGGGCGTGCCCCAGGGAGGCAGGCGCGCCCTGGACTCTCCTGGGCCCCCCATAAGGCGGTTGACACTCTTCTTTTGCTGCAAGAAATCTAATTTTATGAGAAAGATCTGGGCGAAAGATTCACCCCATTCGGAGTTATGGATCTCCAGATATAAAGGAAACGGTGAAGGGGAAGAATTAGAGAACACAGAAACAGAGAGATAGATCCAATCTCGGAGGGGCTCTCGCCCCTCCCAAGCCATGGGAGCCAAGGACCAGAGGGGAAACCCTTCTCCCATCTAGGGAGGAGGTCAAGGAAGAAGAAGAAGAAGAAGAAGGGGGCCTCTCTCCCCCTTGCTTCCGGTGGCGCCGAAGCGCTGCCGGGGGCCATCATCATCACCGCGATCTTCACCAACACCTCCATCATCTTTACCAACATCTCCATCACCTTCCCCCTTCTATATCCAGCGGTCCACTCTCCCGCAACCCGCTGTACCCTCTACTTGAACATGGTGCTTTATGCTTCATATTATTTTCCAATGATGTGTTGCCATCCTATGATGTTTGAGTAGTTTTTTGTTGTCCTATCGATGATTGATGAATTGCTATGATTGGTTTGAGTTGCATGTTTTATTATTGGTGCTATCCTATAGTGATCTCCGTGTCGCGCAAGCGTGAGGGATTCCCGCTGTAGGTTGCGTGAGTGACTGAAACACAAACCCGAGTAAGTAATTGTTGTGTATGAGATAAAGGGGACTTGATGCTTTAATGCTATGGTTGTGTTTTACCTTAATGAATCTTTAGTAGGTTGCGGATGCTTGCTAGAGTTCCAATCATAAGTGCATATGATCCAAGAAGAGAAAGTATGTTAGCTTATGCCTCTCCCTCAAATAGAATTGCAATAGTGACTACCGGTCTAGTAACATAGTCAATTGCTTAGGGACAATTCCACAACTCCTACCACCACTTTTCCACACTTGCTATATTTACTTTATTGCATCTTTATCTAAACAGCCCCTAGTTTATATTTACGTGCTCTTTATTATCTTGCAAACCTATCCTTTCACACCTACAAAGTACTTCTAGTTTCATACTTGTTCTAGGTAAAGCGAACGTCAAGCATGCGTAGAGTCGTATCAGTGGCCGATAGGACTTGAGAGAGTATTTGTTTTACCTTTAGCTCCTTTTTGGGTTCAACACTCTTACTTATCGAAAGAGGCTACAACTATCACGTATACTTGCGGTTATCACAGCACAGCCGGCCACGGGAGGCAGGAGAAGGCGGCACGACCGGCGTTGCTTTGGGCGGCTGGAGCAAGAAGACCAGAGGTTGAACAAGCACTATGGCCGTTGGATGGACATCGTACGGTCAGTGGAGCTAGAATCATTCATATTGATTACGTTGACAAAGCCCTCCGTCCCCGTCAACTTAGTAGGCCCACAAGTCAGCCTCCCACTATGGTGGGTCCCAGCTAGCAGGGGGGTATTCATTTTTATGTGCGTACTAAGGAGGCACTACCTTGCGTGCGAAGGTATAGCTGGTGGGTCCGACCTGTTAGCGGGGGGAATGTTTTTTTTGTGAAATATAGAGGCCCTTCCGGTGGGTCCTAGCTGTCAGCCTCTCCAGGTATAGTCCACTTTCGATGGATGTCGTTCATTGACCATGTTGACCAGGCCGCACCGAGAGTACCAGGGCGGTGGATGATGGCGAGGCCTAGGAAGGGAACGACACAGAGCCAGGGAAGACTCGACAATTGTTTCCCACGCGGAGGGGAGTACGATGGTTTACTGGTTCGTCTGCCGTCCCCGGAGAATAACAGCAGGTGTGGGTGAGTAAAGGGATGGCTAGGCCAGCGATGGGAGTACGGTGGGGCGGTGAGGCCTGCGCGGCAGCATAGCCGACCGCGGGAGGAGGGAGCAGGCAGTCCCGCTGGCGCTTGTTTGAGCGGCTGGAGCAGGAAGAGCAAAGATTGAAGAAGCACGATAGTCGTTGGATGGACATCCAACAGTCACTGCTCTCATGTGTTGACTAAGTTGAAACGGCGTTGCGTGTGCGTCAACCTTTTTTTAGGAAAGCATACGCGTCAACCTGTAGTAGGCGCACAAGTCAGCCTCAGATCTGTGGAAAACAACATACAACCCATCTGCCATTATTTCTAATAATGTACAACCCATTTGCTAATTCTTAAGAATTTTTTTGGAGCCCATCTTCTTTCTGTTAGCATTACACCCTTTATTGTGGCCACGGTTAAAAAGTATACGAAATTTTGCATATTTCAGTGCGGTTAACTGTTTTTAATCCCGAAATATCGATTCACATCCAAACTATTTTGAAAAATAATTTACATAAATATAAAATCCAAATAATTTTCCATGCATAAAAATCAATGGAATTTAAAATCTTGTAATAAAAAAATTGAAACTAATTCTCGGTTTAATGTGTTTTAAAAATGTACAGCCCATTTCTGGGCAAACCGAATGAAACTTTCCTCATCTTGAAAGACTGCAGCCCAGCAGGGTTGATAAAGCAAGTAGGCCTCGTTTGGGTATTTCTTTGGGCTTGCCATTTTCAGCAAGAAAAAAACACAACTGGGCTCATGATGTGGTAAACATAAATAAAACCCTGGCTAGACGGGCCAGAGCCCCCGCACAACCCCGTTCTTACCCTGATCCGACGCTAAAACTAGTATAAATAACAACTGCTTCTTCCTCAAAAAAAACTGTGCGACCTGCTGGGTCCCTGGTGTCAGCTGCTCGTAGTGTAATTCTCTCGTTTATTGACTACGTTGACAATGGCGTGAGCCCCAGATGTCCAACCATTTGGAGGAACCATATTTTTGGGCTTGTAATATAGATGCACTTGCTTGCATACTACCATGACGCTGGTGGGTCCCTACTGTCATCCTCTCCACGTACAATCATCTCCTTGTTCCTCTTGGTTGTTGACGACGTTGACAATGCAAGAGGGCGGCGCATCGCGCACGGCGAGTGAACCAAGGCGAAGGACGATAGCGAGGCCTCGGACGGAAAGAACAGAAGCCATGGAAGATGCGCCGATCCAGTCGCAGGCGGAGGGGAGCACGAGGGTTAACTGGTTCGGGTGCGGGTGCGTATTGGGGCTGACATCGCCGGAGAATAATAGGACGTCTGGGGGAATAGAGGGAGGGACTGGCCAACATTGGAGGGTACGGTAGGGCGGCGGAGGCGCAGCCAGCCATGGGAGGCGGGAGCAGGCGGAGCCGACGGGGTGGTTTGGTTTGGGCGGCTCAAGGAAGAAGAAGACAAGAGATAGAAGATACACGACAGATGTTGGATGTCAATCCAACGGCTGGTAGGCAGAATCATTTGTTGACTGGCTAGTATGCTATTTCCTCGCAGGTCCCTAATATCAGAATCCAAATCTTTCACGGTCATGCAGCCTTTCCTATGAAAATTTATAGCCCATTTGATGTGCTAGTTCAAAATAAGTTTGTGGGTGCTGGTGGGGGCTAATCACTTGGCTTCTGTAATGCACAGTGAGCTCAAGCAGCCGGCGAGAGTGATGTTATTTCCCTTGGTTGGGATTTGTTACAATATTTTACTCTAAGTTAAACGAATGGCAAGCCATTTGCCTTATTTCAAAGAAAATATGACAGTGACAACCGAGTTGAAAAGGGCAAGAACATCTAACTCCATCTTACAAACAGTACAAAAGCACGAGGGTTAATTGTTCATCAGGTTTACACAAAACCCAGGTTGAAAAGGGCAACAATATCTAACTCCAGCACTGTTTTCAGCAGTCACAGTCAAATGGATCGACCAGGTCCATAGAATGAACATCCTGGGTCATAAAATTTACTGGATTATTACCACAATATGTTGTAAATAGAAGCCCGACACGTTCAGAAACTCTTTTTCCCACCTGAAACTCCTTTTTTTGCTCTTCGACATACCCATCCGTCAAAACCATGCTGCTGATAAACTTATGCCTGATGGACAATAGTAACCTCGCATTCAGGAGGAAGAATGTGACAAATCTAGTGTTTGCACGGTTGGCTACATATCGTTCTAGCGTTATTGTCTTCAATCGAATCTCATGAGAAGTGAGAAAATCCTGATGCTTATGAATCCACCGATTGGTTATAACTTTCTTACCCCGCCTTGTTGCCTAAATAGACATGAAGATTGAAAACAGTTAAGATCTAAAAAAAGAGTGTCGAAAGAGCGACAGCTGAACGGTTAATTCTATTACACTATATGCGGGCTTCCAATGTGCGTGAAATTATCACCTTTATATACAACTTCTCCACACATGGAAATAATTGCAGCAAGCCAATAATCTTGTTCAGATCAAAACTATTCACTTGGATATATAAGATCTTGACAGAATCCAGCACCATTGATAGGCCATCCATGGAGAAACTCTTCATTGAGCATAGAACATAATATTAGTACAAAATGTGTACTCCAAGATGATATAAAACTTATGCACAAAAATTTAAAATGCAGCTTATGGTTACAAGTGTAGATGATAATATAAAGTACCTGAAGAACTATGGAGCCAAACACCATATTGAAATGAGCACAGAGATCATGTATTACACCCAAGGTCTCCAGTTTAGGTGCAGAGAGGACAATTATTTGCAACGGTGAATAACTAGAATCAAGGATCAACCTTTGAAGTGAAGGGGCATCTTGGATGATGAGCTGCCTTCCATCAAAAGAAATTCCAATTCTTACATGGTTAGGTGACTTTATTTGGAGACAACTGATTCTAACTGTGAAAACAAGCACCAAGCACTCCAGGGCAGGGCAACTGGAGAGGATGATGTTGTGCAATGAGGCCTCCGATATACGAACCCGCACAAGGGAAAGTTTCTTGAGAAATGGGAGTCGAAGGTTTAGTACCAGATTGTCTGGTAGGTAGCACAGTGCAAAGGTGGTGGTGTGGAGAGAGGAGGAAAACCACGAGATGGACATCGATGCTGAGGGCACAAGTACATGGCGTTCGGTATGTGGTATGTGATTTCCAGGGGAATAGTAGAACTCAAGCAGTTGTAGTTCTGTGAATTCAGGGGATTTCAGCCAGGCGTCCACCTGTAGGGCATGGTATGCTTACTCAGGTAGCATGACGGGATGCAGAGGCTTTGAATGGAGCCCTGGTGGGAGGAGATGATGGCTCAGGGATTTCAAAATCATTGAAGAGAGATAGCTGACATCAGTCGAGATTAAGGGGCACGGCGTGCCATAGAGGGCACCACCGAATGGAGAGGACATGGGTGCGGTAGCAATCCTTCATGGGGAGAAGCGAGATGATCTCCCCAAGGACGGCGTCCGAGATATCGCTGATGTGGTCCACCCGAGATTCTACGGGTTCCTGGGATCTGGTGGGGGCGGGGTCACCGCTTCTCCCCGCGCTGTCGGGTGCGGGATCTACAACAGGCGTCGCCGCTGGTGGGAGCCTCATCTTCTTGGCGCTGGGGTCAGCCGACTCCATTTTCCCCGAGGGCGTCACGTCGTGCTCATGGATTTGAGCAGAGTACCAAATGACGAGCCTAGTTGTAGTGCGAGTGAAGAAGAAGGGAAGCTGGGTTTTTTCTGTAGTAGTGAGGAAGAAGAGCACCCAGGTTTTGTTCGGGGGCGGTGTGCTGGGTGTGGGTAGCGCCTCTCATTCAGTAAATATATGGGCTTTTGAATTGATTTTACTATTTACTAGGGTGAATGGGCTGTTTTGTCTTGGGCCCAGAGAAACAATTACTACTAGTACAGTGGAGACACTCTACAGCTACCCAGAAAAACAATTACTACTAGTATAGTGGATACAATACCGCTTCTGGCTCCTCCTAGGTCATCGAAATGTCTCCCTCTACTGAATGCCATTATACTTGTGTTCTCTGACATGCAGGCCATGCAGCGCGCATGTCCAAATGCCATCCACCAAATTAGAAGGCAGTATGCACGCGGAGAGTCACCCCGGTCGAAGCACGGCAGTAACGAGCCGCCGTATCACAAAACCCCACCTCCCCACAGTCTAAGTTTGACGGACGAAGCAACCATCATTTCACTCTTCGCTGAATCCCCTTCTCCCTCACCGTCTTCAAGAAAGGCAACACTCACATCTGCCACTGTTCTTCTCTCCCAATGAAGGGAAGGTAAACGGATCCGTGATGTTGGTATATTTTTGTTGAGAGAAAAAAAAGAACTTTTGCAAAGTAGTAACCAATCCTCACTCTCTTTTTTGTTTTGTTATCATTGCGATTGTGTTTTCCTTTTAGTGGTCTCCTAGTATTCGTCAGTTTCATGATGGACCAAGGAGAACTAGGCAAAGATCTGCCAATATTGGAGCAGACGCAGGAGGCTGATCCCCACGAGACAGAGAGCTCCAAGAAGATGGAGGGCAGCCACCAAGCTGACCCCAGATACGCTCACGGCCACTGCTGAGATGGTCAACACCCTGTTTGAGGTTACAGCCCCCATGGCACTCCAGGAGCAGTTTTCCCCCTTCGAGGATGTGTCCCCCCCCCGCTGAGCTGCCCAAGGTGATTTTCTTCTTTGCCGATCTCGATTGTGGCTTTTCATCTATGTATGTGGTGATGAATAATGCAAAATTTTATTAGCTTCGATGCCATGCTATACATAGTGGTTTAAATAACTTGTGTTTATTTTACCGGAAAGTAATTCAGAATTTATTTCTGTTTCAATTAGAGCCCTGATGCAGACAAGGATTGTGTGGTTGTATATGTCACTCGCTATGAGGCGGATGACCTGAATATACGCACTGGGAAAACAAAGTTCTTAGGTTGTTGGATCCTGGAAGCCATTTGCACTTATACCAATGAAGAGTTGTATTCCAGCCTCACTGTTGTCAGGCGTGTTGTCCAGAGTGTACTGAAGCACAAGAAGTTCAAAGCTACACCTTCGTTTGTGAGGCATACTATTCTTGTCAAGCTTACGCAGGAAGATGACATGGCATGCCTCCACAAACAAGTTTATGAGTGGCGAGGACACAAGGTTGTCTTCATGAAGGTTCACAGGATTGAGCTGCTGCCGGATGTCCTCGATGATGTTCATGGCAAGGTCCGTCTTGTGTCCATCCCAAATTAGATCGAGGCATGAAATAGTTGCCCCAGCTAGTGTTTAATAGTTCTTTGGATTGTGTCTAATTATCTGAACCTTGCCTATTATCGAGCCCTCTGGGGCTAGTACTCTGTTTGAATCCGTCTATAGGAACTGCTGCTACTTTGTGTGCCCGTGAATCATGTGAGAACCATCATAATTGTTGCCGAAACAGATGCGTCCTCACTAGTTTTTTCATGAATATGGCATGGTAAGACATAAGTTGTCACGGTTTATCACACGAGCAGTGTGTGTTTTGATGAAATAGAGTACTAAATCGAGAACTGTGCGCCGACGTATACATAAGTATTTGTAAACACTGTTGGTGCTACCCCACTTGTAAGTAGTAGTGCAAAACACGACACATTGGCTCAGCTTGCTTCAACACTAGGCTATCGACCAGCTAATAATCAACAGTCTGCTGTCTGGCATATAAGCAACTATGTATCTTGGTACAGTGGTTCATGCAGTTAACTAAGGCCACAATGTAAATTCCAAACGTTCACACGCTAGTCCAGTGTTCATGTGGAACACTCACATTAAACTCGGCTTCATAAAAAACTTGAAAAGCATAAGTTAAGCAATTTTATACATCTCAATGATCCATAGAACATAACAAACATATACTAGTTCACAACAAAAGACAAAGTTGTGAGAAGGTTTACAAATCAGGAAAAAACAAGCAAGGCTTCTCTGAGCAAAGGGCCTCCCAGCAGGCTTAAATTTCCTAGAGTTCAATCTGGTTTTTTCTTGTTGCCACCATCCAGGGTTAGGTTCTCTCATTCCAGAATAACCAATTATAATTGTGGTCTTAGATGGAATGCTGAACTGAACCATGCAGTGTACTCCCCAGCTGAAATTCTTGTGCATTCCACTATATTTAGGCACCGCTATTTGCAGAAATAAGCAGACCACAATGCCTCTTGTCCGTGCACCTGTCCAAAAAACCGCCATGCATCCATGCCAGATAGTCCTCGGTCCATTGATGAACTGCTAGAAAGTGCATTCTGGACTAGGATGCAGTTGTTTTCGCTCGTCCCTACACTGCAATCAGGAAGTAAAACATACGAATCAATTTCTTTTAGATTACATTGGTCATTCTACCTAGTAACTACCAATGTAGGAATACCTGGAAGACGAGTGGTTAGACGACGACAGTGAGGGATAGCCATCTCATTTTGTGCAGTTCTACTAAAACTGAGGTGTGTGCTTTTGATTGCGCGGATAGAAACGATACAGAGACAGACATCCTGAAAAGATATGGAGACAGACATCCCTGTTTGCGCAAATCCGAAATACGGTTATTTAAACAATGACAGATATTTGTAGTGGCGTATGATTAACATCAACATCTATTGTGTTATAATTGGCACTAGATTGATAGTATGAAAGTGCCCTTAAGTAAGTAGCATCACATCACATCAACACTGCCACTAGATTAACATGCAGAACAATAGCATTAGTATTACTGTCATGAGAGTAGCACATGGTCAGTAAATGTGCAATCAAATTTGTGCAGTTCCACTGGATGAAGCAATGTTAGCGGTGTGAGATTTAAGTGTAACTGCAAAAACACAATTCATGGGAAATAAAGGAAGATGGAAGCACTTCATAAAATGGTGGTGGCATTGCTTCAATTTATCGACGGCACTAGACCATTACTTATAGTGACATTAGGTGGCATTGCTTAATGCTTCATGTGATTTTACATTAACAGTAGCGATATGGGCTTAGGGACAGCAGGGGCATAAAGTGGTGAGGTAGATGTGGTTGCCGAGAGCGGCAAACACTGAGGCAGCAGGTCTGCATTTGTCCCATTTTTTATCTCCTCGCTGACATTTTCCTATGTGATCATAGGAAATCTAGACATGCTCATTCTCATATGTGTTGTCCCCCACACTCATCACTTTCTTTCCTTTTTCAACCAAGAGACAGGTCCACTCCCCCCCAGCCTTCGCCATCCACCATGCTTTCTTCATATTTTCAACCAAGAGAGCGGCTGGGTAGCTAGTATCTACTACTTTCCCCCGTTTCCTCTTAGAACCAAGTCCTAGATTCATGCTACAGCATTCCCACTTTCTTCCCTATTTGAACCAACTCTTAGAGTCGACTGTATGAACTCAATTTACCTCTAATAATAGTAAAAGTCTAGGTGGTTTTGGAACAACGGACGAAAGTAGAAAATGATCCACACGAAGCCAAGTGGGGAGCTGGGGCAATAGAGCAAGGGAGGTTTCAAAGGAATATATACCTGAGGGTCGTCTGCATGTGGAAAAGACGGCGTCGGGAGGCCGCATCTTGGCCACAATACCGCAGGAAGGAAGAAGGGGATGGAGGCCCTCCCGAGCCGACGCTCTCTCGGAGAGAACGGCACGGACGCCAATCGGGGCGCATGGGCAGCCATTGGTCTCCTCCCTCGCCGTTGACGACAGCGTGAACGATGCACCTACACCCTTGCCCCGGTCGAGGTTGTCCGGCCGGATTTGTGACCAGCCGTGAGCAGAGAGAGAGAGAGAGTGTGGCCACCTATGTCTTGCTTATATCTGGAGAGCATGAGAGAGTGAACGAGAGGAACCCTAGTAAAGCAAGCGCTAAGGCTCCTTCTTATATATATAGTGGAGTGATTTTGTTGTACTAGCTTCAAAACAATGCGCTCCTACGTGTACCCGCGAGTGGGTGTGAGAGAACTAGTACGTGGGTGCACCGCTTCTCTTTGTGAGAGTACAATATACTATGCCCAAAGAACTTAGCCACAAGAGTAAATAGTATAAGTGTGTGACGTGTGAGCTAAAATAAAATGTGCGTGACGTCTTCCGTTTTTATAAGTTCTGAGGGTACGGTGTGAAGAGCACATATGTGTGTGATGTCTACCTGCAGATAGACGGTGGGTGCGAGAGGACTCGGGAGAGTCGTGACTCGTGAGGGTGCATGTGCGTGAGAAAGAGGGGGGCATGTATCAATGCAATGTATGTGTCCGTAAATCATTATTCAACAAACGTTCACAACAAGCCTTTTCCTGACGAACGACGTAAGAACTGTTACAAGTGTCAGTTTTGCCATGTCATTTAACAGAACAGCCACTCCTCCTACACACAGATCTTCCCCGTGAGTGTTAGCAACTGCCGTATGCTCCCTTCGTTCCAAAATGCAGTGCATATAGCTTTATTAAAAATTTGAACCTCGTAAACTTTTACCGAGTTTTCGTGTACCAAATTGCACATGTGGAATACCCAATATATATCATTTCATTCATCTTAGAGAGGTAACTATAAAGACGGGGGAGGAGTCTACAAAGAAAGACCATCATATCACCTGCAACAATTTCAACCACCCTTTGGTGGGGAGGAATATCATAGGAACTCTATATGATATGATTTTTATAGGATTTATTCCTCTAGAGCTAATTGGTTCAGAGGAATAGATTCATATACTCCACATTTCAAAGGAAATAAACATGATATCATTTTTATAGCTTTAGAGCCACTTGGTTCATATGAATGGATTCCTATATTCCCATTATTTCAAAAGAAAATAAACATTAGCGTATATTGAATCAAAAAGTTCCTATGATATGAACCAAATTACATCTCTTTTCTAATCCCTCCTCATAGGAATTGAGATACATGTCATCTCTAGATTCAATAGAAAAGTTCCTATGATGTGAACCAAATGGCATCTCTTTTCCAATCCCTACTCATAGGAATTGAGATACTCCATTCCATCTCTTTCCTTACAACTTCCATGTATACATCTTCTATTCCTAAATAGCTAGTACAACCCACTAGTAGCTTTTTTCCAAGACATGCAACTATGGCACAAGAACTATACAGTGTGCGAATAACTTTGAAAGAGGGTCACTGGACAAAGCTAATCCGATAGTGCATAGATGGCAAATCCGAGAACTACTAGCCGTTGGATATCATCAACATTCCACCAGATCTGCCACATGTACAATTTAGAAGACTCCATGGTTGAACATGCATAATGCACAAACCTCAAAACACAAGCACTTCTCCTTTGTTCTAGAATCTTCCGTATCATAATTGAACTTTTTTTCTAAAGGAATTGTCATTATTTGTTTTTTACTTTATGCTTTACAATGCACAACCCCATGAATCTTAACATTTTTATAAAACTAATTGATTTTGAATGAGATGAACTATAAGAACTAAACGAACATCTCCTTCATGCATATATGACTCAAAGCTTTACATGCTATAGTGTGTATTTATTCATAATTTGGTTTCCAAATCTCATGCGTTCAATGCATGTGTACCTTAATAATTTTGAGTAGAGTAGCAAATTTCATGCCGCCCCGGGTATATCAAAATGCGGGCCCATGCATCATTGCCTTTCGGTCGAACCTACGTCCACAATTTTTTGTATGTACTATATCTCCACTGGTCCCCGAACCCAAAATGCTGCCTCGTTCCCGTAAAACAAAGCGGCCCACACATATTTAAGGCATCGACTCGAACTCAACCCATCTCCCGTTTACTATGACGTGGCCCCGCATGCCGTAGTACTCTTACGAACCTACCACCGCACGCATCATCGGTTTTCTTCAAGAGGACGAGGGAGAAGCCGATTTGTAGTGGAGGCGCTTTAAAAAAAGGATCTGTAGTGGAGACCCCTACCCTGGGGTGCCCTAGGTAGCTACCGCACGCATCATTGGTTTTCTCTTTTCTTTATGCTCTTGCGCCCTAGAGTGAAATGATGGTTGCTTCGTCCATCCAGCTTAATGCGGGAAAGGTGGGGCTTTTTGATTTGACCCCTCATCGCTCATTTTCTACTACTGCGGCGCTACGACCGGGGTGCCTCCAATTCCAACCGCTGCGCCAAACTGTAATTTGGTGCATCACACGTGGAACAAGACGGTGGATGAGCCACATGTCGGCCAAAGGGGTCCTGTTAAGTGTGTCACCATTTCGTGTGTGGACTGACCCTGCTTGAGTTGCTACGCCAACACGACAGGAGCAGCCTACCACTTGTTTTTGCTCCTTGGTGAATCCTGGCTATATTGATCTAAAAAGATACATACTGAACTACCCTCTCCGCCTCGTTTTTTAGGCGTCTTGGTTTATTGGGCGTGCACGTAGTTCTAGGTCATCCATTTGACTAACTAAATATGAGTTACTATGTCACAAAAAGTATATCATTGGATTCTTAAGCGGATGTAGTTTCTAAACATATACTGTTCATCGCATATATAGGCAGTTAAATTCTCAACCTAGAACGACGTGCATGCCATGTAAACTGATATGGAGAAAGTAGTAAAAATGAGGTGATTTTACCGAGCGATTGGCGGGGGAGCATGGCCTGTTATGCGGTCCCACGTGTCATGATGTACCAAGGCGATGCGTGTGTCCCTTTTGAGGCAGAAGCAATACTACGTGGTTTGAGATGATGATGAACCGAAGTGTGAAATAATGGTTGCTTCGTCCGTCTGGAAAGGTGCGACATTGTGATTTGACGTCTCATTGCTCATTACTACTACTGGAGCGGTATGACTGGGGTGTGTCCCCCCTGCTGTTCTGCACTGTTATTTGGTGCTTGACACGTCAACCCGGTTGCTATATGTCCCACATGTCAGCGAGAGGAAGTACATAATTCATGAAAGCGAGCATCGACGGAGGAGTACAAGACACAACTTGGTTTTTGCTGCTTCACAAGATCCATTGATACAAACCCGGACTAATAAAAGGCGAGGGCGGGTCTTTTCCCGCGCGGTAGGCAGAGGAGTTTGGCATAGTCTATTCGAGGCAAGGAGGCAGGAAGGGAAACAAGCAAATAAAGGTTGAGCGACTTAGTTTTGGGAAAATCTGATTTTATGGAGTACGTTCCCACTAGGACTTATAGCTCATCTAAAAAACATACGTTTTTCCGTTTATTAAGTCTCAATTCTACTACTAGTAGTAGTACCATCACATGTCGGATTTCGAGGTGCGTTAGATCACCCGATGCAAGCAGTGTCAAGAGAAAACTCACCAATGCATGTAGAATTCATGGAAATTAGTGGTGATTCATGCATTCGTTCTAATTAATGCCTCGGCAAACATAACTTCTTGAGAAAAACAAGCGTACTAATTACTTGTGCAAACTACGAAATTAGTTCCACCACTCACCGTCTACCTTGGTTGGAGAGATTTTGAAATTGAGCCATAAACTAGAAAGGAGGGATTATTAAGTTTTGTCTCGATTATTATTTGTGGCCTTGTATAGATGCAAAATGTATTTTTTATAGTGGCCTTGTATAAGTAAATGGAGGGAGTACTAAAGGACATATATATTCCAAACAATATGATAATCTCTCTAACCAAGGTAGGGACGAGGAGTAAACGGAGGGAGTAGTAAAATTTTCTCCTCGTCCTGCGAGCCACCACGCGCGTGGGCGAGGGAGCGGGCGTAAGGCGTACAATACTAGGAGTACTAGTAAGCAAGCTTCACCTCATCCTGCGAGCCACCGTGCCTGTGGGCAGGGGAGACGACATACTAAGCAAACTTCTCCTCGTTCTGCGAGTTGACGGGGCACATCAAAAGTACTCCAGTGTATAGAGCCTTGCCTCTAAGGTAGGCCCCACATGGTTTGCCTCTTTTTTAACATAACCCGTCAAGTCGCAATTTGTTTGTTCACCCGTGGTAGGCGATCCTCCCTCCATCAAGTGGACAACTAGTACACGTGTCAAATTATCACGTGGGCTGCCTTTTCGTGCAGAAATGAGCTCCACCATGTACCCGCGCGGGTGTGGTTGGGAAAGAGACGGGAGTACGTGCACCGTGCATGCACCTCTTCTCTTCATGCACGCCCCCACCTACGTGGGTGGGTGTGAGAGAGATACAAACCTAGACACAATGCGCCGTCCATCCCCATGCCTCCACCCAGTCCGACCACCAGTCACCACCACGCCCCACTCCTCCTCACCTTATCTCCCATCTTTCTCCCTCCATTTTTTATACAAGGACACTATCAAGATTACAATTTGTAGACATACCAGGCCACTAACACTAATCGATGCAATATTAATCATGTTTGCCTCGTAGTACTAGCAAAGAAGGACATTAATTATCCCGTTCATGCATGCGGGAGTGTGAGCATTGGCTTGATGTGCATGAAAGAGAAGAATACACATTAATTTACACGGCAAACAAGGAAACAAGGTGGCTTGCAACATTGACTTAGAAGACATTAATTTTTGCCTTGGTACCTGTAATATGGGTTTGTGGCCGTGTATATAAAAATGGAGTCCGATAAAATTCTCGAGATATTTTTCCGATAAAATTCTCGAGATTTCATTAGTTTTTACAAATAGGATTACTCCTGCATGGGTCAATCACAATAGGTGTTCTGTAAAAAATGCATCTTCATGTTCCGTGCAATGCACAGGCATCTTGCTAGTCCATGAAAACAACACATGGAAAAATTCCACGGCGAACAAGGGATTTGAATCTGCTTGGAGGGGCTGTTTGGATCTTGCCCGGGGTAGCCAAAATATTAGCGATCCTTCTGTCCACCGGTTCCTTTGCCACCGATGAACGAGGAATGGCTGGGGTGCTCATGCATCCTCCAGCGCGCACGTTGGAGACGAGCTTGCACGAGCTGTGTTGTCTTGTCCCACCACACCACCCGAGCCGCTCGCAGAGCGACCAACGACCCGCAAATTATGCCATCCAACCATAGCCGCACACAAACCGGACAAAATTCATGCAAACACGGCGATATTTCATATGAACAACGATGAAAATCATATTAAATACCGGATTTTCATACAAAGATGGCGGATTTCATTACATTCAAATGAACTACATGGTGCTAGTTCTGGATAGCACATGTATATAATACCTGGCCTAAATGGTCGCCCGCCGATCCATTTGTGTTCCTCATGTCTGGCAGCACGATCACGGGACTGCCGGGAGCCCTGGAGGTATATGCTTCAGTGCAAAGGATGGCTCGATTCCCCACTACCCAACTGATATCATTGGCTGATGCCGAAGATGATGGTGGAAGGGGGCTTCCCTGCTTCCGTGGAGCCCATGCGGAGTCGGCGAAGGTCCTCGCAACAAAAGGATCTGGCAAGACACCTGATGTGTACGCCGTCGTCGCCTCCGCGGTGGCCTTCATGGGACCCAAGCAGCGGCGGCCTCTCGTGTTCTACTTCTCCTCGATGATGGTTGCGGATGCGGAGGCGCTAGCCACCGACTCGTCGCTCTCCGTGCACCCGGCCTCTATCGCTGCTTGCATGGCGCGGCCACCGGCATGGGAGTCTCGGCCACAGAAACAGGAGACGTGGTACGAGGTGTCGGCGTCGATGGCATCAACGACTCCTATGCGCCGCTCCTCGTCGAGATGGCCTGGAGCGGCGAGTTGCTGAACCGCGTGCCGGCTTGGGGCGGCAACTCACTCTGTCGGGCAAGGGGAGAGAGGTGGATCAGCAAGCCGCATAGCTCGTATCCGGCGGGCTTGGCGGGCCACCCAGCCGGCTTGGATGCGGGATAACTACTCTTCGTAAGCTATTGTAAGAGTGGACAAAATGGTGAAGGAGGAGATAGGGGAGCGGTGGAGGTGTGCGATTCTTGGTCGGCGTTTGGCCTCGTTTAAATAGGAGATTAAATAGATGGCGGATGGGAGGAGCTCGGCCAGCGTTGTGTTTAATGCCGGCCCGGTCATGAACGGACGTGTGTACAGAGTGGGTTTCTCGGCTTCCACATGGGCGGGTTTCATGGAGGCGTTTGAATGCGGCAATGAGGCGTGTTCAGTCGGGCGTTCAGCGAGTGGCGCCCTCGACTCTGACGTACGACACCATGCTGTTCTTCCACTGACGTGTGGGCTCTTTGGGTACATGGCATGCATGTCAGTGACCCAACGCAGGCAGCGCACATCAGAGGAACTTTTGGTGGGCCAGGGCGGTCAGAAGCGGGCATTTCATAAAGCGATGATTGTTCATTGAGTGTGACATCATCTATTTCATGTAGATAAGCCTACTATGTTGATAGCCCGTTCGATACGTTGTGATTCATAAAGATCGCTGCAAACATCAATGTTCTGCTTATCACAGATAAGATTGATTAATACCTGTAACAATCCATGTCCTTAACAAAGGGTGCATGCACGTATAGGTTGAGCGTGTGTCTTGCATCATGTGTTGTGTGCATGCATGCGTGCGAGTGTGGCATGCGTGCAAGGGTACGTTTCAATATTGCATGCATGTGTGTGTAAGTGCGTGTGTTCGTGAGTGCATGTGTATGTGTCAGTGTTGCAAGCCTGCATGCGTGCATGTGTTCGTTATGTGTACGTGTCAGTGTTGCACGCCTGCATGCGTGCGTGTCTTGCGTGCGTGCATGTGTACATGTGGGGTGAGGCTACATGTTAGTTGACTGACTTTTTCATCTCTGGTCATTAGATTTTCCAGCCGTTGGATACGAATTCAAGGGCCTGCAGTTTATCTTTAAACTACACCCCCCTGAGCCGCCAGCCACCACCAGCCAAACCGCCGGCCCCCGCTGCCCGCGGCTGGCCCGCCCCGCCATGCCGCCCCGCCCACCTCGAAACCACTCCCCACCGCTGGTCCGCCGCTGCACCGGCCATCCCTCTGCCCCCCCTCCGCGCCAAGCTTTTTCTTTGGCGATCCCCACGCCACCGCCCAAGCACTGTGCCCCCCGGCGACTGCCAACCAGAGGTCTCACGACTTTGAATACCCACAGACCACTAATTTATTACCATTTCTGTCCTTCATATACACGCTGACGGGTGGGCCCTATGGTAATGTGCGCTGCTGAATGTGGACCGTTTGACTGGTCAATTGATCATGTCATCAACAAATTACGGAGCTGTATGGTGAGCCAGTGACCGTATGATCACCCTAAAATGTATTTTATTAACACAATACAGACTCAAACTACCATTTCTTTCTTTCATATATGGGCTGACATGTGGGTCCCACGGTTACGTGCCCTGATGGTGCAACTCTAGTTGTGCCACGTGGAACGTTTGACTGGTCAATTGATTGTGTCATCAACAAAATACGAAGTTGTACGGGTGAGCCAGTGACCATATAATCATGACATGTATTTTTTTAACACGGTACAGACGCAAGGGTTCATATATACGCGCAAGCACTCACCGCTATAAGCGCGCACACACAGACCCAACCCCTATGAGCACCTTCGAGAGAGTGAGCCAGCATATGATCTTGAGATTTTATGAAGTCACCATAGGTGCCTCGTAGTCGAGTGGAACGTCTCCTCCCACTGAACGCACGTCGGAGGAAAATATTGAAATTGACCCAGGATAAATGCAAGCACCGGGACTTTAACCCTGGTGGGATCGAGAAACCACTGTCCTCCTAACCATCCAACCACATGTTGGTTAGCACGACAAAATGTATGTGGTGACCGTGATGAGCTTATTCTGAAGTCCAGTGACCATATCATGCTTTCGCTTTAAATACAATGACCGTAAGTGTCCTCAACAAAATATGGAGCATGCATCAAACGCAAAGTCCATCGATGTCATCAAGAAAATACGGAGATGTATCGTGAGCTAGATACCGTATGATCACCATGAGAATGTATACGGTGATCATAATGAGCATATTCTGAAGTCCAGTGACCGTATAGTGCTTTAGCTTGAAATACAGTGACCGTCACGCGTGAATGTGTCATGGGCATGCATACTTTTAGAGGGCCGAGAGATAGTTTGTGTGCGTACGTGAAAGTGGTGTAGAAAGAGGGGGTGTCCGGTGGAGACAAGGAGAGATATGCCCTTCGTTTCTCTTTCCTATGACTAATATTTTAGGAGAACATATAAACATTCACAATGTAGAACAAATATTTTCGGATGCACACATGCAATTAATTTTCATGTATAACATTGTACTATTGTATATGCTTATTTTCTTAGTGGCCGATTGCATGTGTGGTGTGGTGGGCACATCATCTCTAGCTGTGGCGGGTCAACATGAGGACTCATGGGTCGGTTCCATCCTGTGCCACATAGGTTGGACCGAGCTGTGTTATACGAAGACCCATGTGGAGGACTCGGCGTACAACACGAAGCTAACAGAGTCGTGGAGGACTCTATCCCCACTGGTGATAAGCCGACTATATATGATTTGTAACCCTAGACCCCGAGTATGTTATAGAAGCTTGGGGGCTACTTCGTCGATAGTATACACACACAATGCATGGTATTCACGTGTACTTTGTACACACCCCTATCACTAATATACAGTACCAAGAGTAGGCTTTTTCCTCAACTGCAAGGGTCCAAACTAGGGTAAAACCTTGCCTCGTATTACCATCCAGGCTAACAGTCAGGGATATCCTACCAAATGATATGATGGAATCATATCTGCCAACTACTAACAGAGAGGTGTGTCTGGGGGGGGGGGTCAGGGGCAATGTGTGTAAGAGGCCTAAAGATAATGTGCGTGTGGGAGACACGTAGGCATATATAAATGTGCGTATAGAGGGCTAGTAGAGACCGTGCATGTGTATATATGCATGTGAGAGAAATAGTGTTTTCCAACTGAGATTACTGAAAAGAGTGGTACATACTAGTCAGAAAGAGAGAGAGATATAGAGAGAGCATGTGCATGAGACACCCCGACACCCCGAGAGAGATTGTAAGCATGTGTGAAAGAGAAATGCCGATGCATATAAAGTGTGTGCACTTACGCGTTAGATAGAGAGATATATAGCGCGTTTGAACGAGCCGAGGCATAGTGCATCTACGTGTAAAAGGCGGTTCTACGCATTAAATTAAAATATAAATGGCATTATTATTTTTGGATGAGATCATGAATTTTGCAAATTGCGTATGGACGAAAATCGGTCTATCAGACACCCATACCCTATTAAATTCTAGCATGTGCATGTGTTTATTTCATATTATCGATCCATAGAGTGAGAGCGGTTTGAAATACAGGCAATGGATTGCTTTTGCAATTCATATATAAACATTAATTAGTGCCCTCCATGTTGTTAGTGTGAAGCACTTTATACATTTGTCACTCGCATGGATACATTCCAAATTGCTAGCTACGAAATAGAATGCATGTTGAGTTCAACATAAAGGGGGTTTCAAAGATTTGAATTCGTAGGAAGTGCATTAATCTATTTGAACCCGAGTTAATGGCATTTGTAAATCAGATCTAAAAGGGGCATCAATCTTTGTTCTGCGTTTGAACATGCTATATATTCATACGCATGTCTAACTATTTTTTTGCAACCAAGGAGATTATATCTGGAACCATGCATGAACTGAGATAAGTTGCATATTTTTTAATATATACTCGTGTACAATGTATATTCAAATGCATCCCCTCCATTCCAAAATAATCGTAGCTTTAGGATTTCAAGAGTAAAGATTTGTGAAGTTTGATAAATCCTGAAAGTTCAATTCAAGAGAACCAAAAACGTTAATGCTTTTGCTCCCAACTATTGAATGAAGCGCCAAATAAGCCTCTGGTCACCCGAAACCGCGCGAGACTAATGTTTGGTGTAGGAAATTACTGTCCCGACTCTGGCCCGTGTAGGCTATCGGCCCGATGTCCAAAGTTCTAAACCGTGGTAGGTTTGTAACTTCACCAAGACGCCAGTCTCAACCACCTCCGAGAAGCATTCATACGCCGTGGGCGCCTAAACACCCATGCGCTCGGCCGAAATCTATCCCGCCCACATTTGGGATACCTGAGATTACAGTCCTACCCCCAACCCGCAATATGTCCGAAATTTTAGATGGGGGCAAAGTTTGTAACTTTTCCCAAATTTCAAACAAGTGTGTCCCAAACCGAAACATTGTTCCCCCTTAGTTCCCCCCTCCCGCAATTTCCCCATTCATACTACGTGGGCGCCAAAACGCCCTCTCCACCAGCCCTGAAACCCCAGCCTCCTCCGTCCTCCGCCCCATAGCGCCCAATCCATTACCGCCCTCCTCCAACACGCCGGAGCCGGTACCCCGACATCATCGTCCAACGCAACCGCAACCTCAACGCCCTCAAGGACTTAGCAGTTGAAGCCGAGGCAGAGCTGCCTCCATGATGCCGATGCTGATGTGCGCCATACCAGAACAACTCTGACCACGACATCCTGTGCCTCACCATTGTCGCTCCATTGTGGAAACCGTCCACCACTATGGAGCTGTTGCCGGTACCCCGTCATTCGCCGCCTCGGATCTGGTTCCTCGCCGCCAACAGACGACCACCGCACCACACTCAAAAACTTGGCCATGGGTTCGTCCAAGGCTCCACCGTCCTCCACAACTTCTCGTTTCCAGCGAACCACAAGAAGATCGTTGGAAAAATAGAAGGAGGACACAACACTACCAACAGAAAGAGGTACTCCTCTTCCCTTATTTGTGCAAATCTTACGTCTCTGCTCGCACCGTATTCATCCCACGAAAGAAGCTAGTTGAGCGCTTCTTACTGCATCTTCTTCGTGATACTAAATGCACAAGGTTTCCTACCTTTACTATTTCACCTTTGCTAGAGGTTAGTAGCCCGCCTGGATTTTGTTTCAGGGTCAGTCGAACCACAATTAAAAGAAGCAGCACCCGCTTAGGCACGCGGAGCCCTAGTCCGCCTGTTCGTCGGGGAAGCGGTGCATCGGTGTCTATCATAGGGGTGTGGGGCACAGGAACTGCTTGCGCCCGATATGGAGGTCGGCAGGGCTTGAATGGATGGCTGGGGGCGGTGCCAAGCACGGCGGTGCGGTGAGGTCGAAGGGAGGGCGCAGGCAGGGGACTGGGCCGGTGGTCGCTGGAGTTTCAAGGAAGATCATCAACACTGACTGGCTGGAGGTAGATGAATACGATCTGCCCATTCTTTGTACATCGTACAGTGCAGAAAAAATGGACTGACCTATTTGTTTTCAATCGACTGTTATTTTCATAGAATCCTGTAGTAATTTATTGTGCCATGCATGTTTTAGAGCTATCATATCTCTCCCATCATTTATTTCTCACGGACCTGCTATCTGCTACCTTTACACTGTAGTAATTGTGCACACACTTCACCCATACTCACAGTATTGTTTTTTTATGTATGGGTATTTCAGACTCTGATGCAATGTTGATGAATGCAGAAAAGAAAAGACAGAAGTCGCTCCAGTGTAATTAGAAGATAAGCACTAAGCGTTTCAGCGCTCTAAAGGGTGCAGTGTCAGCAGTTGGAGACAGTAAATGTAGGTCTGCAGTTGATGATCTTAATTGCCACACACAACCATCCCACGTGCTTGCTTTAACTTCGCGCTGTCAAATGTGGTTGCACGTTGCATATGGTGTCTAGCTTGTATTGCTTCCAGTTTGGTTAAATTGCATCTACTTACTTTACACATTATACCTTTGATAATGACATGCCTTCTTGTTTTCGATACATACTACATATGTCTATTAACCATGTTCGTACATCAAACTATTGCTCTTTTGTACCCCTCATCAATCACATATGATGAGACAGTCACCCCAGTGGGTTACTGTGAGACACCCTACTCATTTAAAGAGTGCAGTGTCATCCTCCCCACATGATTCTCATGAAACAACAAGGCTAAATGAAGATAGTCAACGTAGCTCTCTAGTTGATGACCGCAATTCCCCCACACCACCATCGCAGGTGCTTGCTCTTACTTGGCAGTGTGATATGTGATTGCATGTTGCATATGGTGTCTACCTTGTAATGCTTCTAATTAAGGTAAATTGCATCTGCTTAGTTAACACATTATACCTATGAATATGACATGCCTTCCTGTTTTTGGTACATACTACGTCTTTCTGTTAACCATATTCTTACAACAAACTACTTTTCTTGTGTATCCCTCATCAATCACTTCTGACGATACACCTTCAAGTTGATAGTGTAATATTGGTTGCATCTTGCATACCATTTTAAACATGTATTGCCTCTAATTTCTTGAAGTGCCACTTATAATGAGACACATTTAACTTGGTAGAGTGATTTTGGTTGGATCTTTCATATGGTGTCTAGATTGCATTGCTTCCAATTTGCTGAAATGCCTTCTGCTTAGTGTTTTTCATAAATATTCCATCCTCCTACAATGTGGTTGCCATACATAAAAGTTGTGTTCGTCAGTATCATGCATCAACGAATTTGGAAGTGCGAATTTCATTCCTTTTTCTTGTGTTTTTACTTGACAAGGCAAAATCTAAAAGGATGAAGGCACAGAATGATGGCGGTCCTCTGGAGCAACCGAAACAGATGATCTCTGCAGATTCTCCTGGTACTCGTACTGTAGTGCAAGTTCCAAATCTCATCTCCCCTGCTCCACAACCCAAGGTGCTTGCTCTAACATGGCAGTGTGATATCTGGTTGCATGTTGCATATGGTGCCTAGCTTGTATTGCTCCTAATTTGCTAAATTGCATCTCCTTAGCTTACACATTATACATGTGAATATGACACGCCTTCCTGTTTTTGGTACATACTACATATGCCTATCACACCATGTTCTTACATCAAACTACTGTTCTTGTGTATCCTGCATCTATCGCTTATGATGAGACAGTCATGCCCATGGGTTAGTATGAGACGCACTACTCTTATAAAGAATGCAGTTTCATCCTCTCCACATGATTCTCAAGAAACAGCAAGCCTAAATGAAGATATTGAACGTAGCTCTGTACTTGAAGACCGCACTTCCCCTACACCACCATCACAGGTGCTTGCTCTAACTTCGCAGTGTGATATGTGGTTGCATGTTGCATAAGGTGTCTAGCTTGTAATGCTTCTAATTAGGGTAAATTGCATCTACTTAGTTTACATTATACCTGTGAATATGACATGCCTTCCTATTTTTCGTACACACTACATCTATGTGTTAACCTTGTTCTTACATGAAACTACCTCTCTTCCATATCCTGCACCAATCACTTACGACGAGTCACCTTTATTCGTTGCATATTGCATATTATTTCTGGCCTATTGCCATGTATTGCTTCTAATTTGGTCAAATACATTTGTTAGGGCACCCTTTTAATTTGGCAGAGTGATATTGGTTTCATCTTTCATATGGTTTCTAGCTTGCATTGATTCTAACAAGTTCAAACAGCTTGTGCTTAGTTTATACTTTATACATCATACATGTCAATATGTCACGCCGTCCTGTTTATCAGACATATTCCATCCTCCTATCATGCGGCTGGGTTACATGAAAGTAGTGTTCGTCAGTATCATGCATCAATGAGTTCTGAAGAGCAAATTTTATTACTTTTTCTTGTGGGTTTGACTCGACAAGGCAAAATCAAGAAAGAGGAAGGAAAAGAGTAAGGAAGGCGATGATGGTGGTCCTCTGCAACAACATAAATGGAGCATCTGTACCGATTCTCCTAGTACTGCTAGTGCATTACAAGGTCCAAGTCTCCGCTCCCCTACTCCACCATCCAAGCTGCTTGCTCTAACTTGGCAGTGTGATATCTGGTTGCATGTTGCATATGGTGTCTAGCTTGTATTGCTCCTAATTAGTGTAAACTGCATCTGTTTAGCTTACACATGATACGTGTGAATATGACACGCTTTCCTGTTTTTGGTACATACTATATCTGTCTATCACACCGTGTTCTTACATGAAACTACTCTTCTTGTGTATCCTGCATGAGTCACTTATGATGGGACACCTTTAAGTTGACTGTGTGATATTGATTTGCCTCTTGAATATGATTTCTAGCATGTATTGCTTCTAGTTTGATGAACGCCACCTATGACGAGACAGTTTTAACTTGGCAGAGTGATGTTGATTGCACCTTCCGTATGGTATCTAGCTTGCAATGCTTCTAATTTGTTGAAGTCCCTTCTGCTTAGTTACCACATCATAAGTGTGAATATGTCAAGCCGTCCAGTTTTTTGCACATATTCCATCCTCGTATCATGACTTTATCTTTCATCAGAGTAGTGTTCGTCAGTATCATGCATGAACGAGTTCTAAAGAGCGAATTATATTCCTTTTTCTTGTCGGTTTGACCTCACAATGCAAAATCAATAAAGCTGAAGGAAATTGGCAAGGCATTGGATGATGGTGGTCCTTCCGAGCAACTGAAACGGAGGTTCTCTATAGATTCTACTCCACCATTCCCCCAACAAGATTCGCAAGACAACGCAAGGCTAGACGATCAACGTAGTTGTGTAGATGATGAGCACATATCCCCTACTCTACCATCACAGGTGCTTGCTCTAACTTGACACTATTATATGTGGTTGCATGTTGCATATTATGTCTAGCTTGTATTGCTTCTAACTTTGGTTAATTGCATCTGCTAAATTTACACATAATGCATGTGAATATGACATGTGTTCCTATTTCTAGAACATACTATATCTGATCACACCATGTTCTTACATCAGACTACTGTTCTTGCATATCCCGCATCAGTCACTTATGATAAGGCACCTTTAAGTCACCACTGTGATATTGGTTGTGTCTTGCATATGATTTCTAGCATGTACTGCTTCTAATTTGTTGAAATGTCATACAGTTTGAACTTGGCACAGTGATATTGGTTGCATCTTTCATATGGTTTCTAGCTTGCAGTGCTTCTAATTTGTTGAAATGCCTTCTGCTTAGTTACCACATCATAGGTGTGAATATGTCACACCATCTTGTTTTTCATACATATTCCATCCTCGCATCATGTGTTTGCCTTTCATCCGAGTAGTGCTCGTTAGTATCATGCATGAATGAGTTTTGAAGGGCGAATTTTATTCCTTTTTCTTATCAATTTGACTTCACAATGCAAAATCA
This sequence comes from Triticum aestivum, assembly GCF_018294505.1. NCBI lineage: Eukaryota > Viridiplantae > Streptophyta > Magnoliopsida > Poales > Poaceae > Triticum > Triticum aestivum. Next base: position 466,100,469 of record NC_057807.1, on the reverse strand, counting down.
TTACAGCTGAAGGAAATTAGTCCGGCAGTGGATGATGGTGGTCCTTCGGAGCAACTCAAATAGGGGGTCTCTACAGATTCTACTCCTCCATCCTCCCAACAAGATTCGCAAGACAACACAAGGCTAGACAGTCAACGTAGCTGTGTAGATGATGAGCACATCTCGCCTACTCCACCATCACAGGTGCTTGCTCTAACTTGGCACTATTATATGTGGTTGCATGTTGCGTATGATGTCTAGCTTGAATTGCTTGTAACTTTGTTGAATTGCATCTACTTACTTTACACATAATGCCTGTGAATATGACACGCGTTCCTATTTCTAGAACATATGTGTACATGATGAGCACATCTCCCCTACTCCACCATCACAGGTGCTTGCTCTAACTTGGAACTGTTATATGTGGTTGCGTTTTCCGTATGATGTCTAGTTTGTATTGCTTCTGATTATGTTGAATTGCATCTGCGTAGCTTACAACTTATACCTACAACGATCACTTACCCATAAGACACATCCAACTTGGGACTGTGATGTAGGTTGCATCTTGCATTGTCTTCTAGCTTGTACTGCTTCTAATTTCTTGAAATGGCACTTATGACGAGACATATTTTACCTGATAGAGTGATATTGGTTGCATGTTCATATGGTGCCTAGCTTTCCTTTCTTCTAATTTTGTTGAAATGCCTTCCGCTTACTGTTTTTTCATACATATTCCATCCTCCTATCGTATGTGTGAATATGCAACGCTATCTTTTTTTGTATATATTCTATCCTCCTATCTTGCGCTTGCCTTACATCAAAGTAGTGTTCGTCTGTATCATGCATCAACCAGTTATGTAGAGATAATTTTATTCATATTCTTGTGGTTTTGACTTCATAAGGCAATATCAGAAAATAATAAGGAAAAGAGTAAGTTAGGGGATGTTGGTGGTCCTCCACACCGACACAAACAGGGACTCTCTAGATTTGCCACTGCTAGTGGTAACGAAGTTGAAGTCCCAAGTCTACATGATGAGTTCATCTCCCATACTCTACCATCGCAGGTGCTTGCTCCAAGTTAACAGTGTGATAATTTATTTCATGTTGCATATGTTGTCTAGCTTGTATTTCTTCTATTTTGTTTAAATTGCACCTGCGGAGTTTATACGTTATGCATGTGCATATGACATGGCTTTCTGTGTCTAGAATACACCATATCTATCTATCATACCATGTTCTTATATCAAAGTACTGTTGTTATGTATCCCGCATCAGTCACTCATGATTGGATGCTTCTAACATGGCAGTTTGATAGTGGTTGCATCTTGCATTGATTTGTACATTGTACTGCTTCTAATTTTTTGAATTTCCACTTATGAAAAGACACTTTTAACTTGGCAGAGTAATATTGGTTGCATCTTTCATATGGTGTGTAGCTTGCATTACTTCTATTTTCTTGAAAATCCTTCTGCTTAGTTTACACATCGTAGCTGTGAATATGTCACGCCATCCTGTTTTTCTTACATATTCCATCCTCATACGGTTGTCTTACATCAAAGTATTGCTTGTCTGTATCATGCATCAATGAGTTCTGAAGAGAGATTTTATTCTTTTGTGTTGTGGGTACGGCTTGACATGGCAAAGTCAAAAAAGAGCAAGGAAAATAATATAGTAGGGAGTGGTGTTACTCGTCGGGTGAAACGGAAAAGGATCTGTCGTCGAGATTCTGCTGGTACTTATAGTGCAATTCAAGGTCCAAGTCCATCGGCTAAATCTACAAACACAGTATCACCTACTCCACCAGCCGCAACATCCGCTTCAACTGTACTAGCATCTCAACGAGTTACTCGTTCATTTGCTCCGGAACTAGCCAGTTCCCAAGCTGCCTTCACACCTAACACTACTTCCAAAGAACTACTGACACAACAGGACTAGGCAAGATCAGATGAACCTCATGAGCATCAACACCACGACGGTACTTGACCGAGTCAAGTTGCAGTTGCATGCTCCTTTATATGTACTCTCACAGTTTGATGTACACTAACACTTTCCATATTCGTTGTTGAACTAGCACCATGGTGCAAACAGAAACCGACAGCAGGGATAATGCTTGACAGATTAACAAAATCTAAAGGAGGAAGAATGGAGATCCGTTTTGAGGCAGGTTTAAAAAGGCCACGTGATGCTACAGAGTCAGCCAAGTTAGTATCAAAGGCAGCCGTTGCCGTTAGGTGTCATGCACATATCCTCCGAACATGGATCCAGTACAGGAATGAGAAAGACAATACCCAGTTTAACACCTTCCTTGACCATTTATCCGTAAGTAATGTTAATCATCATAATTAGTAATATTGTCTTGCTCTGTCCCATACTTTCTAGCTTCCTCCAAATAGGACGCACATTCTTTTTTCAATAGATGGGGTTCAAGTTGGACCTGAAAAATGATGCAACTAAACAAGCATGCACTCATGTTTTTCAGTCTGCTCTGCGACAGTATCGGTACCACCTTAGAAAATCTCACTTTGAAGGCAAGGTTAACAATGAAATCGCCCAAACATCTCTAGTGCAATATATTACAGATGAAGACAGGACAACCCTTGTTAAACACTAATCTGATCCAAAGTATCAGGTAGGCTATATGTATTTGATCAGACCATGAAAGTGCAACTATCCCTAGGTGGTTTTGGTAATTCAAAACAACATATAGCTCATTGAGCTAATGCTATTCCAAGACTATTATTTCAGGAAAGCTCAATGAATGGCATGGCATGGATGATGAAAGTGGATCCCTCAAAATACTAAGGACAAAGGATTGGCTCAAGACTCTTCATTTTATATTTTAGTGATCCAAGATCACATTGAGTTCATAGGAAAATCCAATACTATCAAGGAGGGATGAGGTGTTGCTTAATGAGCCTCTTGCTTCATGTGCTTAGTGATATGCTCCAAAACCCTCAGCTACTTTCTCACATCCACAAATGACCTAAACCCAAAGCCAAAATCGGTCACACCTATTCTTCCAACCCGGCGCCACTGATTTCAAATGTCATAGCCACTGCCACAAACCCTAAGCAAATCGGTCCTACCGATAGGGATCTCGGTCTCACCGAGATGGGATTGTAATCTCTCTGTTTCCCTTCGTAACATTTCGGTCTAACCGAAGTGAGCGATCGGTCCCACCGAGATTGCAATGTAAACTCTTTGTTTCCTTTTGTAACATTTCGGTCTCACCGAAAAGAGCAAATCGGTTCCACGAGTTTACCTGACCAACTCTCTGGAAAGCTTATTACCAAAATCGGTTTCACCGAGTTTGTGTAATCGGTCTTACCGAGATTACGTTATGCCCTAACCCTAACCGAATCATTCTCACCGAGATGCATGTCAGTCCCACCGAAAATCACTAATGGTCACTAGGTTTACTAAATCGGTCTAACCGAGTTTGTTGATTCGGTCCCACCGAGTTTGGTAAATTGTGTGTAATGGTTAGATTTTATGTGGAGGCTATATATACCCCGACATCTCCTCTTCATTCGTGGAGAGAGCCATCAGACTAAACCTACACTTCCAACTTAACATTTCTCAGAGAGAACCACCTACTCATGTGTTGAGGCCAAGATATTCCATTCCTACCATATGAATCTTGATCCCTAGCCTTCCCAAGTTGCTTTCCACTCAAACCCTCTTTCCACCAAATCCAAATCCTATGAGAGAGAGTTGAGTGTTGGGGAGACTATCATTTGAAGCACAAGAGCAAGGAGTTCATCATCAACGCACCATTTGTTACTTCTTGGAGAGTGGTGTCTCCTAGATTGGCTAGGTATCACTTGGGAGCCTCCGACAAGATTGTGGAGTTGAACCAAGGAGTTTGTAAGGGCAAGGAGATCGCCTACTTCGTGAAGATCTACCGCTAGTGAGTCAAGTCCTTCGTGGGCGACGGCCATGGTGGGATAGACAAGGTTGCTTCTTCATGGACCCTTCGTGGGTGGAGCCCTCCGTGGACTCGCGCCACCGTTACCCTTCATGGGTTGAAGTCTCCATCAACGTGGATGTACGATAGCACCACCTACCGGAACCACGCCAAAAACATCCGTGTCTCCAATCGCGTTTGAATCCTCCAAACCCTCCCCTTTACTTTCTTTCAAGTTGCATGCTTTAATTTCCGCTGCCTATATACTCTTTGCATGCTTGCTTGAATAGTGTGATGATTGCTTGACTTGTCCTAAGATAGCTAAAATCTGCCAAACTCTAAAATTGGGAAAAGGTTAAGTTTTCAATTGGTCAAGTAGTCTAATCACCCCCCTCTAGACATACTTCAAGGTCCTACCAGTGGTATCAGAGCTTTGGTCTCCATTTGCTTTGATTTCCATAGCTTTTGGTGGTCATAGCCTTGGTTTCACAACCTAGGAGAGTATGGCGTCTAGCGAGGGAAAGTTTCACCTTAGAGGTCCTTACTTTGATGGTACTAATTTTGCTAGTTGGAAGCATAAGATGAAAATGCATATTCTTGGACATAACCCCGCCGTTTGGGCAATTATTTGTATTGGCTTGCAAGGTGAATTCTTTTATGGGAGAGAGCCGAACCGTGAAGCAAATGCGGAAGAATTGAAGATGCTGCAATACAACGGTCAAGCTTGTGATATCATCTTCAACGGATTGTGCCCCGAAGAATTCAACAAAATCAGCCGTCTTGAGAATGCAAAGGAAATTTGGGACACTTTGATTGATATGCACGAAGGTACTGAATCCGTCAAGGAATCCAAGTTGGATGTGCTCCAAAGTCAGCTTGACAAGTTCAAAATGAAGGATGTTGAAGGTGTCGCTGAAATGTACTCTAGGCTTGCACTTATCACAAATGAGATTGCCAGCTTAGGGAGTTAAGAGATGATCGACAGATTCATCATCAAGAAGATCCAAAGAGCATTGGATGGAAAGTATGATACCGTGTGCACATTGATCCAAATGATGCCAAACTACAAAGATCTCAAGCCAACGGAAGTCATTGGAAGAATTGTTGCTCATGAGATGTCACTCAAGGATAAGGAGGAACTTCACAACAAGTCAAGTGGTGCTTACAAAGCCTCAAGTGAAGCCCCCACATCATCAAGTGAGAAACAAACCTTCAATGAAGAATTGAGCTTAATGGTGAAGAACTTCAACAAATTCTACAAGAGCAGAAGAAAAGAAAGAAGCTCCAAGTCAAGATCTTATCATGACAAAAGATCTTCTAGTCGAGAGCGCAATTGCTACAATTGTGGAAGGCCTGGACACTACTCCAATGAGTGTACGACACCCTACAAAAGAAGAGAAGATTCTCCAAAAAGAAGAAGCAAAAGAGAAGAATCACCACCAAGAGAAAGAAGGAGTAGAGATGATCATTACGAACGAAGACCCTCATGGAGAAGCAAGGATTCGGAAAGGAAGGACAAGTCATCAAGGAGCCACACAAAACAAAGACATCAAGCTCATGTTGGTGAATGGGTATCCAGCTCCGACTCGGACCATCACTCCGAGAGAAGCTATCACTCCGACTCCGAATATACCCAAGATGAAGGTGTTGCCGGTCTAGCACTAGTGTCAACCAACTCCTATGACATATTTGATTCACCAAATGAAGGAATTGGAAGATGCTTCATGGCCAAAGGTCCAAAGGTAACACATCTTGAGTATGTTGATTTCAATCGTGATGAAGATGACTTGCTTGTGGATGATGATTTACTTGTTGACAACTCTAGTGATGAATACTATGATGAAACGTCAATTAATCATGCTAATCAAATGAATGACAATGATAAGGAGAAAATTGAGCTACTAACCAAAGAACTAAACACTCTTAAGTTGGCTCATGAAACTATCTTCGAAGATCATCGAGAACTTTTAAGGGCTCATGAGAAGTTACGCTTTGAAAAGCTCAATCTTGAGCAAGAGCATGAGTTCTTAAAAGCAATCAATGATGATCTCCGTAAGAAAAGTTCTTCTTACATTGCCAAGCGTTTACTCCTATCTACTTACATGCCTCAAGTCAAGTCTAGTAACAAGTACACGAAAGATACTTCCTCTAGTAGTAACAATAATAATGTCAAATCCAATATTGTTGCTTCTAGTAGTTATCTTGATTCCACTAATGATTCTCTTAGCCAAGTTACACTTGAGCAAGAGAATAGCTTATTGAAGGGAATTATAGAGAAAGGTGTTTAAAAGAGCCTTGCCGGGAGTAAGCAATTCGAGGAAATTGTACGCAAGCAAGGAAGACACCGGAAGAATCAAGGTGTTGGTTTTGAATGAAAGTTCAATGCCAATGGAGTTCAGTGGGAAGAAGATCAATATCCCAAGACGAAGTTTGTTCCTCAACAAGAGAAGTATGATCCTACTTCCTTCAAGGGAACACAAGCTCAAGATGATCTTCCACCACAAGACCACAAGAACAAAGGCAAGAACAAACTTCAAGAAGAGATTGATGCATTTGAAGAAGAACCTAAAGCCTCATTCAAGTGGGTTCCCAAGACTACGTCAAGTTCAACTTCATCAAGTACAACTACAACTCCAAGGATTCCCATTAAGATGATATGGATCCCGAAGAAGAAGAACTAGAAAGTTCTTGAGGGTGACTCCACCAACATTCTTCACTCATATCATTATGGCAATGACAAGTGAAATCAACTTCCACATCTTGCACTAGTTCAAGGAGTCACAAACCCTCATGTTGGTAAGGCAAGGGACAAGGTAACCTAATGTTTTCAGAGACATCATCTTGTGTGTGCATCACTCTATGTCTTTGGATATTCTTGTTTGTTCCTTGTGGGACTAACCCATGTAGGCAAGTTGAAAGTGCAACTCACTCCAAAGAATTGCTCCAAATGATCTACATCAACATTGAGCATCCACATCTTCAACACCTACATGAAGTCATCATCGATAAAACCCAAGGTTAGTTTATCCCTCTAAAAAGGGATCTCACATCTAGGGGGAGCTTAACTCTAAGAATTGAGTCAAAGCAACTCTAATGGTGTGAACACATCAATGCATTATGTAAAAGTGGTAACCCAACTTGAGCTTAAACGATGAGTATGACCTATGATCAAATGTTTATCATTTGACTCCTAAGTCAATATACTCATATATAGATGACCTAGTCATCGCCAACTGTTTGATAGATGCTAGAATTGGTTGTGCATGCTTTGCCACATATTTTATTTGCTATCTTAGTGTGTGAGCATGTTGGTGCATATTTTACTCATTCAAGGACATCCACTTGTTGTTTTGATTGTTTGGTTCTTTCTTCTTTTGGCCAAGTGGATGGACAATAATGCCTAAGAACTTTCTCTAGCTATCTATGCTTTTCTCGTCTCAAACTCTATTCATGCTACATCACAAAATTTGATCAAGTCAGATTCGAACCACTCTGTGTCAGGAGCTCTCGGAGTCCCCTATTTGTCATAGACTTAAACTTCCAAAACTTCTTTGTGATTCTCGGTCTGACTGATTCCTCCATTTCGGTCCCACCGAGATCACTAAGTCTATCTAGGTTTTCAATCTCGGTGCAACCGATTTGAACTTTTCGGTCACACCGAGTTGCTGTAACTGAACACAGTTATGCATCTCGGTGCCACCGAGTTGTTCCACTCGGTCACACTGACAGGGTCGGGCTATATATATAGTCACGGGCAAAAATTTAGAAATTCCTCCGAACCCCTTCGCCCGCGCAATAGCTCACTCTGCCTCGAAGGTCTCCGGATCGTCTCCTCGTCGCCAGCCGCCTCCTGTCGCTGGTCTCCGCCGCCGTCAACGGAATTCAACCCCACCGTTGCCGCCGTAGTGAGTTCATCGCTGCCGGTGTCAAAACTGGTGGATCTCGGGTAGGGGGTCCCGAACTGTGCGTCTAGGCGGATGGTAACAGGAGACAAGGGACACGATGTTTTTACCCAGGTTCGGGCCCTCTCGGTGGAGGTAAAAACCCTACTCCTGCTTGATTAATATTGATGATATGGGTAGTACAAGAGTTGATCTACCACGAGATCGAAGAGGCTAAACCCTAGAAGCTAGCCTATGGTATGATTGTTGTTCGTCCTACGGACTAAAACTCTCTGGTTTATATAGACACCGGAGAGGGCTAGGGTTACACAAAGTCGGTTACAATGGGAGGAGATCTTCATATCGTATCGCCAAGCTTGCCTTCCACGCCAAGGAAAGTCCCTATCCAGACATGGGACGAAGTCTTCAATCTTGTATCTTCATAGTCCGGGAGTCCGGCCAAAGGTCATAGTCCAGCCATCCGGATACCCCCTAATCCAGGACTCCCTCAGTAGCCCCTGAACCAGGCTTCAATGACGACGAGTCCGGCGCGCAAATTGTCTTCGGCATTGCAAGGCGGGTTCCTCCTCCGAATACTTCATAGAAGATGTTTGAACACAAAGATAGTGTCCGGCTCTGCAAAAATAAGTTCCACATACCACCGTAGAGAGAATAATTTCCGCACAAATCTAATCTGCTGACGTATTCCGCAATGTGACATCACGCCACAGTCAAGCCTTTATTCGAATCGTTTTACTATTCCACCTCAGCGTGTTTAGCGAGGCGGTTTCCTTGGCACGTCTTGTCGAAGCAGAGATTGTGTCCCCTTATTCCGGGATTCTCATCAATACGGGCGTGGGTAACCCAACCGCGTCATTAACCGTGGCGCTTAGGATATAAGCGAGTTTTATTAGGCTGGTGGGGGCTTGTAGTTTTGGCCGCCCATATAAGGGGATAAGGATCTACCCTTTCCATTTACGCCTTCTTCCTCCTTTGCTTATCCCTCCCTGCGCACTCGAGCTCCATCGCCCAAGCCCGCACATCTTGCCTCGACCTACTCCAACCATGTCCGGAGCGGGAGGCAAGTGGATGGCCTCCTCCGTCATGGAGGGGCACATCAAAAGGTTGCGGAAAGCCGGATACCTACACAACGACATTGCGCACCGGCTTCCAGACGAGGGGCAGCTCATCCCCACCCCTAGGCCCCATGAGAGGGTTGTATTTCTTCCCCATTTCCTCCGCGTACTGGGCTTTCCTCTTCACCCATTCGTCCGGGGGCTCATGTTCTATTACGGCCTGGACTTCCACGATCTGGCCCCGAACTTCATCCTCAATATCTTGGTGTTTATCGTCGTGTGCGAGGCCTTCCTCCGCATCGAGCCCCACTTTGGCCTATGGCTGAAGATTTTCAGCGTCAAGCCGAAAGTCGTGGGCGGACGCCAAGCGGAGTGCGGAGGCGCCATGGTGGGCAAGATAGCCAACGCTACATGGCTCAAGGGCGCCTTTGTAGAGACCATCAAAGGGTGGCAATCGGGGTGGTTCTATATTACCGAGCCACGTGACCCAGAATGGGCAGCGGCCCCCGAATTCCGGTCTGGCATCCCCACGAGGCTCACATCTTGGAAAGAGACGGGCCAGTCATGGGGTAATCTGGCAAAAGTAACCGGACTTCAAACCTGCATAAAGGACCTGATTGGCAGGAGGGTTAAACTCGTCACCGTGGTCCAGGTGATGCTCTTCCGCCGGATTCTCCCGTGTCAACGACGGTCTTTCAATTTGTGGGAGTTCGACCCGGCCCAGCACCAGACTCTGTCCCGGCTTTTTGACACAAAGCACGAAGATGCCTGGAAGGTGCTATTCAAGAGCTGCGAGGTCTCCCCTCCCGTCACCGAGGATCGCGGCTTCTGTGCAAAGTGCCAAGCCAGTGCGGTGAGCTTTCTTTTCCCATTTTGGGGTATTTTGTTTTACATAGTTTAACTTTATGCGGGATCTAAACTCCCTTACCTTTGACAGGACTGGCTGAAGAAGTCCGGGCAGGTCAACTGTCTGGCTCCTTTGCTCGAAGACCCAGCGGATGCTCGTCTAACCAAGCTCCTGGTTCCGGCACCTCACGTGGTGCCAGAGAAGAAGGCCAAGAAGAAGACCACGGGGACTCGAAAGAGCTCCCGGCGCCTGGTGGTGTCGGATTCATCGCCTGACAGCCCCGAAGCCCCCTCCGCCTCGGAAGACGAGGAGGAGGAAGAAGAAGAAAAAGAAGCCCCTCCCCCTCCAACGGGGTAAGGAAAGAAAAGGAAGGCCGCCCCAACTGGGGAGGTCGGAGGGTCCAAGAAGGAAAAAACCCTTCTGCCGGACTACGCCTCCGATGCCGAAGACGGCGGGGAGGAATGGCTATCCAGGGTCAAGCCCCTGGAAAAATTGTAAGTGTCCGGATACCTGAATAACTTATGGCGCTCCTCTATTATTTGCATTTTTTGACGCCGGATTCAATCATACAGTCCGCCCAGAGCTCAGCTTGGCGATTCGTCGAGCGGCTCCCTGAATTCGTCGGATGTGAACAACGCTTCACTTCTGACGGCCTCCTCCCCTCTGCCTGCGGACGACGCCGAGGTGGGGTCCCAAAGGGGACTGAACCAGGAGGAGGTGGTCCCGGAGGCGCCTCAAGGCGACCTCCCAGACTCCAGGCCCAAAGGGGGTAAAGCCCCAGAGGGATCCAAGTCCGACCCTAGGCCGGACACTGCTCCAGAACCATCAACGGTTCCAGAGTCCGACAGGCGGCGCCTTCATAAGAAGGGCAGGCCTATGGCGCCGGCGACCTCCGTCCACCTGGAGGCGCCAAACAATTTGCAGGAGGTGCTTAACGGCGCCTCCATCGATGAGGAACACCACACTCTTATGAGTGCGGTGATTCAAAAGGTTCAGTCTGCAAAGAGCGGGCTGACAGAAGCCTATACGAGTCTGTTAACAGGCTTTGAGGTATGTATTCAAAACATAAAAATGTTCACCGTATAGACAGTAGCCCCTGATGCTCGGTTCGGTGTTCGGAAAGAAAATCCGAGCTGAGGATCTAAAAAGATTTACGCAGGAGTCTAACATAAATGTATTAATATGGGAATGCAGGTTGCACTGCTGACCTCTGCCGCACTGACTGCGGAGGTCAATGCATTGAAGGAGAGCCTCGATCAGTCCGAGAACAAGCTCGGCCGTGCCAAGAAGCAGCTCGAGGACAAGGAGGGTATGAAGTACCGCTTGTAAACATATATAGAGATACTTGGTTGCAAATAATAACAGGACCAACGTAAATGTTGCAGGGGCCACGACCAAGGTGGTGATCCTGAAGGAGGCGGTCTCCAAGGCCGAAGATAGTGCGGCCTTGGAGCGCACCGAGCGAGAGAAGCAGGAGGCGCAGGTGGCGGAGGTGCAGCAAGAGCTCCAGGCTCTCGTGGAAAAACACGAGAGTTTGGAGCGTGACTCGAAGACTCGAGAGTCCGAGCTCGCCTTGGCTCTTGAGAGTGCCAAAACCGCTAAGGCCAAAGCCCAGAAGGCCCTCCAGGAGATCGAGGCGATGAAGAAGATAGCGGCGGGTAAGGCATTCTTTATGCAAAGCAAGAATATAAAAGTAAATTATCTGTCACTTACCCGGATCCGGAGCTCTCCAAGAGCGTTCGCCGATCTGCCCCATAGTGTGTCTGATGCTGCCGCGTTCTACCGAGCCGAGGAGGGGATCTCGATGGAAAAGGTGTTCTGGTCTCAGTATGCTGAGGCCGAACATCCAGTGCCCCTGAGCGACCAGCTGAAGCAGCTGGTCGAGCTCCACAAGGTGGTCGTACAAGCCATGAAGGGCCTCATAGTTCGGCTGTGGCCTGGAGAGACCATGCCTGGGAGCAACTTCGGTCTGGTGCGGCGGCTGGTGGATGCGTGTCCGTGGATTGAAGTCATCAAGCGCTCCGTCTGTATTGAAGGTGCCCGTCGGGACCTTGCCCGTGCTAAAGTGCACTAGGGCAAGCTGGACGCGGAGAAGCTTTTGACGGACGCGCCACCGCCGGGCAAGGAGTATCACACGCCCAAGATGTATTATAAGGGCGTCCTCAAGGGTGCCCACCTTATAGCGGATGAGTGCTCCAAAGATGTAATTTTTGAGTAGACTCGCATGTTGTTATCCTGTGCGCTGAAAACTTTGTTCATATGCGCTAAGCAACGCTTGTTAATTTAAAATATTACCTTCTGTGCGGCCGTTTATCAAATCTAAGAGATGCAAGTCGTCGGCTTCTACCCCCATGCCATGAGTGCTGGGGTGTTCGGGATAACCCTGAGCGCTCTTGTTCCCATTCTTGGGTCCATCTAGGGAGGCGCTCAGCACAACGAACCAGGCCATCGGACTTATAATGCTTTATCACTCTCACTTAGCCATAGAATTCTATAATTTTAAATTTCAGCGAAGCCCCTAGTATTCGGAAGACTGAGTTCGGGGTGCTATCCATGCCTTGGCCAGATAAATCCGGCTCCTCGCTCTAAGCGGCGTAAGTCTTTAAGGACTCGAAAAACCTCGCGAACAGCGACCGGTCTCTCGCACTATCATGACGGTCAGTTTTAGCTTTCTCTACTGAGGTGTTAACCCAGCTCAACTGGGCCACAATCGCAGTAGTTCTCCCATCGCTACCTTAGCCAACATTGCGGAACGTAAGGTACCAAAACATGGGAGCCGGGCAAACCCAACTATTGACCCAAGACATGATTCAGAGCCGATGCATATAGTGCTATAAGTTCGGGGTGCCGCACTCGTGGGAGTGTTCGGTCTTCTCACATCATGTCATGGGGCGCTTAAGCCCCTGGTGTATTGGCCGTACCAAAGTGTACGGTTGCATAATGTCATGACTGAACATATTTGTATAAAAATAGATGAATACGATAATAGATAAGAGCTATGTATTGTTTATTTAAAAAAGAGCTGCTATGAAAGCAGAATGATACAAATAGTGCGACAAGCAAGGGATGGGATTATTTGACATGTCCCCCTCTAGGGGCAAGCTGCATAAATTTAAGAAAAATGGGTATTTAGCTCATTATAGAGACCACCTAGACATACGACGTAGCTTGTTCGCGCCCTGGCTGTTGCATCGTGTGTTCGGCGAGTTTATTGCCGGACAAACCTTCCGGATAGTTGGTTCCTGAAAGTATAATATAAATAAAAAAAGAAAACGGCGAAATATGGAGCCCCTAAGTGCGGTTGAGCCGCATTCCGGGCGTGCCATAGTTGTGCCCCTCCCCTTATGCCCATGGTATTTTCAAAGCGTAATTATGTACGCGTGGTACCGATATCACCATCTGGCGAGGGCTGGGGTTGGGGCTGCACTGCTATGCTTGCTCGGAACGTGCCAGCCGGCTTTGTTGGAGGTTGCTTCGGGCGCACTTGACGTTGTCCGGACGTTTAACACCCGGATTGGGGAGATGCCTTGAGAGGCTGCTCTGTACTTCTGCCGCCAGGGCCGCTGTGTGATCCTCCGTTCGGAGAGAGCGTTCGGTGTTTCCATTTACCGTAATGACTCCGCGAGGACCTGGCATCTTGAGCTTGAGATATGCGTAGTGCGGCACCACATTGAATTTTGCAAATGCGGTTCGTCCGAGCAGGGCGTGATAGCCACTGCGGAATGGCACTATGTCGAAGATTAACTCTTCGCTTCGGAAATTATCCAGGGATCCGAAGACCACTTCGAGTGTAACCGAGCCTGTACAGCTGGCTTCTACACCTGGTATGACGCCTTTAAAGGTTGTATTTGTGGGTTTAATCCGTGAGGGATCTATACCCATTTTTCGCACTGTATCCTGATAAAGCAGGTTCAGGCTGCTGCCGCCGTCCATGATGACTCTAGTGAGGTTAAATCCATCAATGATTGGGTCTAGGACCAATGCGGCGAATCCGCCGTGACGGATGCTAGTGGGGTGGTCCCGTCGATCAAAGGTGATCGGGCAGGAGGACCATGGGTTGAACTTTGGGGCGACTGGCTCCAACGCATAGACGTCCTTGAGGGCATGCTTCCGCTCCCTTTTGGGGATGTGGGTTGCATATATCATGTTCACCGTTCGCACTTGCGGGGGGAAGCCCTTCTGTCCTCTGTTGCTCGGCGGCCGGGGCTCCTTCTCGTCATCGCTATGCAGCCCCTTGTCTCTGGTTTTGGCACTTAACTTGCCCGCCTGCTTGAACACCCAGCAGTCCCTGTTGGTGTGGTTGTCTGGTTGTTCGGGGGTGCCATGTATCTGGCACAAGCGATCGAGTATCCTGTCTAAGTTGGATGGGCCCGGAGGGTTTCTTTTGAATGGCTTCTTCCGCTGACCGGGTTTAGAGCCTCTAAATTCGGCATTGACTGCCGTATCCTCAGTATTGTCGCCATTAATGCGGCGCTTGTGCTTGTTGCGACGTGACCTGCCAGTGTTGTCCTTGGTATCCAAATTTCCAGGGCTCTTGGTTATGTTATTGCTACGAGCTAGCCAGCTGTCTTCGCCCGCGCAAAAGCGGGTCATGAGTGTCGTGAGGGCTGCCATAGATTTCGGCTTTTCCTGTCCTAGGTGCCGGGCAATCCATTCGTCTCGGATGTTGTGCTTGAAGGCTGCAAGGGCTTTGGCGTCCAGACAGTCGACTATTTGATTTTTCTTGGTTAGGAACCGTGTCCAGAATTGTCTAGCCGATTCCTCTGGCTGCTGGATTATGTGGCTTAGGTCATTAGCGTCTGGTGGTCGCACATAAGTGCCCTGGAAGTTATCAAGGAATGCGGATTCCAGGTCCTCCCAGCAACTTATTGACTCTGCTAGCAGGCTGTTAAGCCAATGCCAAGCTGGTCCTTTAAGCTTGAGCGGGAGGTATTTGATGCCGTGTAGATCATCACCACGGGCCATGTGGATATGAAGGAGGTAATCCTCGATCCATATCGCGGGATCTATTGTGCCATCATATGATTCGATGTTTACGGGTTTAAAACCCTCTGGGATTTGATGATCCATTACTTCGTTTGTGAAGCATAGTGGGTGTGCGGCGCCCCTATACTGGGCTATATCGCGACGTAGCTCGGATGAGCTTTGTATGTTGCATTCGGCCTGGCCATATTTATCATATCCGGCGTGACGGTTATCATGCCGTGATGTGGGGCACCCATGCGATCCGTAGATCAATCTTGTTTGCCTTGCCTTATCCTCCAATATATCTCGAAGGTCTGTTGCGTTTCCCCGTGCTCTGGTATTTTTAGAGCGGCGCCGGGGTGCGGCTTGGATTGAGGGCCGAAAGGCCTCTCTGTCGTGGCCACGGGGTGGCTGATCGGGCGCATCGTACGCTGGTGATGTAGGTTCAGTTGCTTCCTCCTCTAGTTGGGGTAGCAGCCTGCGCTTTGGGTAACTCTTGGAGCGGCGTTTGAGTTTATACTCTTCGGCCGCCAGGACTTCAGTCCATCTGTCGGCTAGCAGGTCCTGGTCAGCTCTAAGCTGCTGCTGTTTTTTCTTGAGGCTGCTTGCCGTGGCCATAAGCCTACGTTTGAAATGCTCTTGTTCGACGGGATCCTCTGGCACGATGAATTCATCGTCGTCGAGGCTTGCCTCTTCTTCAGAGGAAGGCATATAATTGTCGTCCTCGACCTATGTGCCCGCCGCTCTCTCCTGAGGGCTGGCTCCTTCATCCTCCCGCGTTGAATCCTGCTGGAGGGGGTTGTCTTCGGCACTGTCCGTGGTGTTGATGTCTCCGGTGCCGGATTCGCCATTCTTGCTTTGGCGGGATTTAGAACGGCGCCGCTGACGTCGGCGCTTGGGTTGCTTCTTGGAGGGGTCATCCTCCGCTTTTTCATCGCCATCCCCTGCTTTGGGGGTGTCCACCATGTATATGTCATATGATGAGGTGGCCTTCCAGTGTCCTATAGGTGCTGGTTCTTGGTCGTCTCCCGCATCGGCGTCCATACCGTCGATGTTTTCGGAGTCGAAGTCGAGCATGTCGGTTAGATCATCGACAGTGGCTACAAAGTGGGTGGTGGGTGGGCTTCGAATTTCCTCATCGTCCGCATCCCATCACTGCTGACCATAGTCCGACCAGGGCTCTCCTGACAAAGAGAGAGACTTTAGTGAATCCAGGATATCGCCAAAGGGCGAGTGCTGAAAAACGTCTGCGGTGGTGAACTCCATGATCGGAGCCCAATCGGGTTCGATCGTGAGAGGTGCAAAATATTCGGAGTCCGGAACAGAGTCCGGCACCTTGGAGTCACGGGCCTTGCAAAGGACTAGGCTGGTATTCGGCTCTATCACCATAGAGATTGCGGCTCCTGGGGCAGCGTCCAACCGTCCGTCCCTCACTAGCGCAGTCGGCTCCGAGTTAATGGTCGGAGCGGACACCTGAGCGGCGCTCTGGGCGCTGTCCAGCGGCAGAGCTAGATCATGCCCATCGAGATAGTGCGACACACTCGGCCGTGGCTCGAATCCATCGAAGATCAAGTCCCCGCTGATGTCGGCCGTTTAGTTTAAGCTTCCAAACCTAACCTGATGGCCAGGGGTGTAGCTTCCGATCTGCTCCAGATGGCCAAGCGAGTTGGCCCGCAGTGCGAAGCCGCCGAATACGAAGATCTGTCCTGGGAGAAAAGTCTGACCCTAGACTGCGTCGTGGTTGACGATCGAAGAAGCCATCGGGCCTAACGGTGACGACACAGAGGAACTCTCAATGAAAGCACCAATGTCGGTGTCAAAACCGGTGGATCTCGGGCAGGGGGTCCCAAACTGTGCGTCTAGGCGGATGGTAACAGGAGACAAAGGACACGATGTTTTTACCCAGGTTCGGTCCCTCTCGGTGGAGGTAAAACCCTACTCATGCTTGATTAATATTGATGATATGGGAAGTACAAGAGTTGATCTACCACGAGATCGGAGAGGCTAAACCCTAGAAGCTAGCCTATGGTATGATTGTTCTTCTTCCTACGGACTAAAACTCTCCGGTTTATATAGACGCCAGAGAGGGCTAGGGTTACACAAAGTTGGTTACAATGGGAGGAGATCTTCATATCGTATCGCCAAGCTTGCCTTCCACGCCAAGGAAAGTCCCTATCCGGACACGGGACAAAGTCTTCAATCTTGTATCTTCATAGTCCGGGAGTCCGGCCAAAGGTCATTGAGGGAGTCCTGGACCAGGGGGTGTCCGGATAGCCGAACTATCATCATTGGTCGGACTCCAAGATTTTGAAGATACAAGATTGAAGACTTCGTCCCATTTCCGGATGGGACTTTCCTTGGCGTGGAAGGCAATCTTGGCAATACGGATATGTAGATCTCCTACCATTGTAACCGACTCTGTGTAACCCTAGCCCTCTCCGGTGTCTATATAAACTAGAGGGTTTTAGTCCATAGGACGAACAACAATCATACCATAGGCTAGCTTCTAGGGTTTAGCCTCCTTGATCTCGTGGTAGATCTACTCTTGTACCACCCATATCATCAATATTAATCAAGCAGGACGTAGGGTTTTATCTCCATCGAGAGGGCCGAACCTACGTAAAACATCGTCTCCCTTGTCTCCTATTACCATCCGCCTAGTCGCACAGTTCGGGACCCCCTACCCGAGATCCGCCGGTTTTGACACCGACATTGGTGCTTTCATTGAGAGTTCCTCTATGCCGTCGCAATCAGGAAGGACGCCTCTTCCCGTCTTTAAAGACGGTACCGTTGCCAAAGGAGCTTTGGCCACCGGCCAAACTATCCGGCTAGGTGGTTTTCTTATGACCGCCTGTTCGGCCGCCGCTCCGACAATGACCTCTCGGGTCATTAAAAGCGATCTTCACGTCAACTCGGAACTCTCCGAGCTGCTAGATCCGATAGAGCTTTCCTCCGTAAACGAGCTCTTGGATCGCATCGCCGCCCCGGGAGTCGCTACTCACTACGATCAGATTGGGCTTAAAACTGATCTGAGAGAGATCAACTCTCCCCGGGCTACCCACCACGTTGCCGTGGTAGAGGAGCAGCGCGGCGACTCTTCTTCTATATTAAAGACCAGTTATGTCCGGATTCCTGATCCCTCCTCACCGGATTCCCACGGAGGGACGGACGTCAGTCAAGTACTGAACCTAAAGTCAGGCAGCAGACCAGATTTGTTGGACAACATCCAGCAATCCAAGCTTCCAAATCCGGAAACTCCTCGGCCCTTGAGCCTCAGATTGGGCGGGGTTCCGAATTTAATTCCACCCACCCACCCAAACACAAGCGATCTATCCCAAATACGACAAGAGCCCTATGAAACAGTACATCATTACTGGGCCAGAATCCTCCTGGTTATGGATAGGATAAAGGACTGTTGTGAGGAAAGCGCAATCTTAATTTTCTGCAACAATTGCACGGTTAAGGGAATCATGAACGCCATAAATCGTCGTGAAATTACACGCTTCGCCGACCTGGCATCCATAGTACGAAAGTACTATGCGATGGAGAGTGCCTGGAAAACCGAAACCAAGTTTTGGGACCATCCGGCTCCGAACACAACCCTAGTCCGAAATAAAAGGGTGCATCATGCTCAAGCACCTAGGACAAAAACCAAAAAGCAAAAACCCCCCTAAAGGGCACGGAACCGTACTAGAAGGATGGCTCAGCGGACCCTGTAAAATCCATAGTACAGAGGGCGCCACTCCAACACATAGCCTTCGAGCATGTTGGATACTACTGTAGGTGGCCAAAAGTGGCGAAGAACTTCTAGCCCCAGAGAACCACCCCAACAGTACCAGTACGGTATTAACAGTCTTCGAGACTTTCGCATCAAATAATATGCGGAAACGAACACTCCGCAGCCTCGCCGAAGTCTACCAAATAGCAACAATAAACCCATGGAGCGACACGGCTATCACCTTCAACGCCAGCGACGAACCTAAATTCCGAACAGCCCGAGCACCAGAAGCATTGGTCCTCAGTCCAATAGTGGACGGCTTTCGCCTTACTAAGGTACTCATGGATGGCGGCAGCGGATTAAATCTCATCTACGAAGAAACCCTTCGAAAAATGGAAATAGACTGAAGCCGCATTGAGCGAAGCAGCACAACCTTTAGAGGAATAATCCCTAGTCGGGAAGCACGCTGCACAGGAAAAATTACACTGGATGTGGTGTTCGGCTCGCCGGACAATTACAGGTCCGAGGAGGTCACATTCCAAGTGGCCCCGTTCAGCAGCGGATATCACGCTTTATTAGGGCGAGAGGCATTCACAATTTTTCAAGCTATACCCCATTACGGGTACATGAAGCTTAAAATGCCCGGGCCCAATGGAATCATCACTCTTGCCAGTGATCCGGACATAGCACTCCGCGCCAAGAATAAGACAGCCGCACTAGCCCTAGAGGCACTATCCGAAGCCCTAGCGGCAGAGGAACTCACTGCGCTACGCTCCACGGTGAACAGGGATGATGTGATACTCGATAAGAGATCCAAGTCCACCTCTTTTAAGCCAGTGGACGAAATAGTCAAATTCCAAGTCCATCCAATGGACCCCACAAAGACGGCCTCCATTGGGGCACAACTAAACCCTGATGTAGACGCCGCACTACGAGAATTCCTTCGGGAAAATTGGGACATCTTTGCGTGGCACCCTTCAGATATGCCAGGAATCCCACGCAGGTTGGCAGAACACAGCCTAAACATCTTAAAAGGATTCAAGCCAGTCAAACAGGCTCTTCGGCGATTTTCCGAACCCAAAAGACAGGCAATGGGAGAGGAGCTAGCCAAACTATTAGAAGCCGGATTCATCAGAGACATAAAACATCCGGACTGGCTAGCAAACTTGGTAATAGTACCAAAAAAGGACAAATCCTGGCGCCTGTGTGTCGATTTTAAAGACCTTAACAGGGCTTGTCCAAAGGATCCTTTCCCCCTTCCCCGCATCGATCAAATCATCGATGCTACCGCAAGGCACGATTCATTGTGCTTCCTTGATGCATACTCCGGCTACCATCAAATCAAGATGGCGGAGATAGACCAAGTCGCAACGGCATTCATTACTCCATACGGACTATTCTACTTCAACACAATGCCCTTCGGGCTCAAAAACGCCGACGCAACATATCAGCGCATGATTCAGACATGTCTGGCAACCCAGATCGGCAAAACAGTGGAGGCATACGTAGACGATGTGGTCGTCAAGACCAAACACGTTGAAACTCTAGTAGACGATTTGAGGCTCACATTTGACAACCTCCGAGCATATGATATTAAGCTCAACCCGGAAAAATGCGTGTTCGGCGTACCAGCCAGAAAGCTCTTGGGCTTCATTGTATCCGGTAGAGGAATTGAAGCAAACCCAGCCAAGATCCGAGCTCTGTCATAGTTGGATATCCCAAAAGACCTCAAACAAATACAACAACTGACTGGATGCGTGGCGGCTCTAAGCCGCTTCATCTCCCGCTTAGGAGAAAAGGCATTGCCCCTTTATCGCCTCCTCCGGCGCACCGAACACTTCGAATGGACGGATGCTGCCACGGCCGGACTCGAAGAAATAAAGGCCATATTGGCAACAAATCCGGTCCAGGCGCCCAACTTGGGCGAACCAATGTTATTATACATCGCGGCAACACATCAGGTTGTAAGCGCAGTGCTCGTCGTCGAACGAGAAACAGAAGGACACAAATTCCCTCTTCAAAAACCAGTGTACCACGTATCCACTGTCTTAACTCCATGCAAGTCCCGGTATCCACATTATCAAAAGATAGCGTACACGATGGTCATGGCATCCCGGAAGCTGCGACACTACTTTCAAGAGTGTTCGATAACAGTAGCCTCTGAAGTACCTCTCAACGACATCATAAACAACCGCGATGCAACGGGAAGGATTGCAAAATGGGCCATTGAGCTCTTACCATTCGACATAACCTACAAACCACGGCGAGCTATAAAGTCACAAGTTTTGGCCGACTTCATCGCTGAATGGACCGAAGCCGAACTCCCTAAAGAGTACGGCGCATACTCCAATTGGATCATGCACTTCGACGGCTCCAAAATGTTGGCCGGCTTGGGGACTGGCGTCGTCTTGATGTCCCCAACCGGAGACACAGTCCAATACGTACTTCAGATAATGTACACATACTCCAACAATGCAGCCGAATACGAGGCCCTTCTACACGGTCTCCGGATGGCATTCTCCATGGGCATTCAATGCCTAGAGGTCCGCAGGGATTCAAACCTCGCAATATCCCAAGTAAATGGAGCCTTTGACGCCAAGGATCCGAAAATGGCAGCCTACCGTAACGCCGTCCTAAAAATGTCAGCTCGGTTCGAAGGACTCGAATTCCACCATGTAGCCCGGGATAATAACTAGGCGGCCGACGTGTTGGCACGCATTGGCGCAAAACGCCACGCCGTCCCTCCAAACATCTTCCTGGAGCGGCTCTTTAAGCCATCCGTATTATGGGAAGAGGAGTCCGGAAACAACAACCCGGAGCCAACCGCACCTCCCAACATCGAACATTCTGACACAATCGATGGTTTAGCCAATGAAATAACACCTTCAGCCCACGAAATAATGGCAGCCATTGCCCCGTGGATGGAACCAATTCTAGCCTACTTAATTAGGAAGGAACTCCCAGAAGACCAAAACGAGGCCCGCTACATAGTTCGGCGATCTAAGGCCTACAAGGTCCATGAGGGAGAGCTTTATAAGAAAAGCACAACCGGAGTCCTTCAAAGGTGCATCTCTGAAGAGGAAGGGTGAAATTTTCTGGCTGAAATTCACGCCGGACTCGGCGGGCACCACGCCGCAGCCCGGGCCCTTGTAGGCAAGGCCTTCCGTACAGGATTTGTTGGCCGACGGCCCGGGCAGACGCTCAGGACTTAGTCCAACGATGCGTCGGTTGCCAGCTCTTTGCTAATCAAAGCCACATGCCACCCACCGCCCTCAAAACTATACCCATCACTTTGGCCGTTCGTGGTCTGGGGGCTTGACATGGTTGGCCCCCTTAAAAGGGGAACCCACAAGCAAAAATACCTATTGGTCATGGTGGACAAATTCACCAAATGGATAGAGGCCAAGCCAGTTAAAACGGCCGAATCCGGACCTGTGATAGACTTCATATCTGGGGTGGTACACCGTTATGGCATCCCCCATAGCATCATCACTGATAACGGCACGAACTTCATGGCCGACGAGGTTAAACTCTGGTGCAAAACTATGGGCATCAAGCTCGACTACGCTTCAGTCTATCACCCTCAAACTAACGGTCAAGTCGAACGAGCAAATGGTCTAATCATGAGCGGCATCAAACCCAGGCTAGTGTGCTCCCTCACGGAATCTAACACGCACTGGGTGGAGGAGCTTGACTCCGTATTCTGGGGGCTGCGGACCACGCCAAACCGCACTACCGGATTCACACCATTTTTATGGTGTACGACGCGGAGGCAGTTTTGCCCTGCGATATAATTCATGACTCACCTCGCGTGCGCATGTACGAAGAAAGAGAAGCCGAGCTGGATCGGCAGGACAGTTTGGACGCCTTAGAAGAGGAGCGCGACATGGCAAAAGCTCGTTCCGCATTTTATCAACAGCAGGCTCGAAGATATCAAAGCCGAGAAGTACGGGCCAAAACTTACAATGTTGGCGAAATAGTTCTATGCCTGCCAGACAAGAAAAAGGACAAACTCAAGCCCAAATGGGAAGGTCCCTTCATCATCGACCAAGTCCTGACCGGCGGAGCATACCATCTATGAAACGCATCGGACAACCGACTCGAGCCGAACCCATGTAACGCAGCCAGTCTCCGAAGATTCTACGCCTAGCGCCGGACTCAGAGTTTGTCTCCTTCCTCCGTCCACATTTTATACTTTAGCTGTCCTTTGTTTTTCTCTCTCTTCCTCCTTTTTTCGTAAAGCCTTTGAGGGCTGATCTGCGCATTGTGCGCACACACTTGACGTGCGGCTCACACTCATTATACCTGGGGGCTTCTTTAACAGAAGCTTATTTATAAGGGCTTCATGCCCAAAAGATGTGTCACACTTCCGCATGTACCTTTTATTCACCATTATATGCATCGATATGACTTAAGTTTTGGCCAAGCTGGGTTGCCTAGCTCCTGTGCTTACCCCTACGTTCCTGATTGTTTGGCTAGGAGGTAAAGGGAGCACCTCTGCGATTGTTATTGCCGGGTCAGCCGGATGTGTACCTCAGACTGGGTGAAGCCGAAAGCTAGCGTTCTTAAGGGAATATTCGGTCGGTGACTTGAAAGATGATTTCTTACTTATTTATTTATCTGCCCCCAGACATTTTTTTCTGCTCTTTTCGCAGTCCAGACATGCACTTTAGGGCATGCCTCCCAGGGAAAGGAACCCCTAACGGGACTATTCTCCCTGGAAGATGTTTCTTACTAACCATGTAATATAACATAACTAGTTGGGCACTTGTCTGATAAAGCACTAATGACCCCTACGCCTGGTCTCCATGCATGCCCCGGTTTTTACATAACCGTGAGGGTATTCGGACACACTCCGGACTGTTGGGCCCAGAGGTTGAAGCGAACAGGTCCGTAAAGACAAACGATCTACAATCCGGCTAGAAGGCATTTTACATGTCATTTTAAATTACATCGTCAACTTCACTGATTGTACTCCTCTTCAATCCCGTCTAACAGGCTGTCTAGTTTACAGTCCCGTTGGGAATACTTAGCGGCCAACTCTACTTCGCCGTACATTAAGCTCACATGGATCTCCTTCCCATCAGGCCCCACAGGTCCGACCTCGGCCATGTGGTTCGGATCAGCCTTCGTGTACCGCGTCTTCACCATGGCCCAGGGCTCCCTGGCGCCTTGACGGCAGGCTGATATCTTCCACAAACGGAAGCGCTGCCGTGCTCCCTGAAGCTTCTCCGCAAGTCCTCCAAGACCCTCGGGTAGGGAGACGGACTGCCATAAGGCCTGGGCGATGCTGCTCATCGCCTGCCGAACACGTTCATGCAGTTGCAGCAGCTTGGGAAGTAGGTCACCCATTGAACCGGGCATTTCCTCCGCAGGACGACCGGTGAGCACACCTACAGACACATTTCTGTCAATCGACTTCCTCGCCGAACTCTTCTTTTCAAAAGAGTTTGCTCAAGCACTTCCTGTAAATGCCGCGACGAAGCCGCCGATTCTCCTTCATGGAGTCAGACAGCTGGACCCGAACATCTTTTAGTTCTTCACCCAACTAGGTGTTGGCATCTTGGAGTTTGTTCCTCTCCTGTTGCACCCTCATAAGCACCTTCTCGCCGGCCTTCAGCTGGCGCAGTAGATGTTGCTTGTCCGGATCTAGTCTGGCACCATCTGCAATATTATTGTCAGAATTATACATACGCCGCACTTCATAAAAGGCTTATCTTTTCGAAGTATGCATTACCAGAGGGGGTCTCTGTGGCTCCCCCTGCGGCGGCTAGTGCAGCCTCAAGTCGGGCCTTGCACTCTTGAAGCTCCTGGGACAAGTGGGTATTCTTCTCCGTAAGATCCTGCATAACAAATGATCCTTAAATCAGTTATTCTAACTACTTTAAGTCTCGGGGGCTACTGGCATATATAACAATTAAAATTCCTCACCCGTATGTCTTTCACATACTGCTCCGTGGCTCTGGTTAGACCATCTCGAGCGGCACGGAGGTGCGTGTCTCCCGCATTAAAGGCATTCAGTGCCTCTAGGGAGAAACACGCATCACGAAGAACTGTCCGGCGGCGCCTGTGATTCATGGCGCTCTCCACCTCAGACCTGGTGGCGGACAGCCTGTCGGCATCCTCCGTTGGAGGAGCATCCGGCTCATGCCTTGTGTTCGCCTCCCCCTCCGAACCAGGCGTTGGAGCATGGCTGGCGGAGGCTTGATTGGCAACCTCTCCGGACACTGTCGGCGAGCGCTCTTTCTCCTAGAAAAATCATGAGCATTAATATACCTCCTAGAAATCTTTCCCTTAAAAATGATGGTGCGCCGTACCATTGCTGCAACGTTTCGATTCGCACCGCACTCCTCTTCCGCCTACTGGGCCGAACTGACCCTTGTTGGTCAGCCGCCGCGGGTTCGGCTTCCCGCCTTAAAGGCGCCTCCTGTGGAGCGCCGTTGGTATACGGTGGTCAGAAATGAGCATGGATAAGCAATGATATCAGGACTCCGGTCATAGTTACCTGGGAAGCCGGAGTTAAACCGGGGTAGTCGGCCGTAATGGCGACCAAAGCATTGTCCATGCTAAGTTGGTGGAACACCCCATCGATCAGCTCCACCTTTATGTCCGGATCCTCTTCGGAGGTCGGATCAAGGGATCGTCCCAGATCCTCGGGCTCTGGAGTATAGCTGTGTATGCCCTCTACGTCTCGGCGCAGCTCCTGCGTCAAAATCACAAAGTGAGACGCTTAACTTTGGGAATATGGATCGGATAGATAAACGTCCGCTTACCCAGCTCCGAGGGTTATTCATGGAGAGTCCATTCAATGGACTCGCGTGGAGGAAGTCCTCTTTCTCCCCCTTGTACAAGCCGGATAGGATCTTCACAAGATCGTCAACCGATCCTGGCCCCTTGCGGCCATGACGGGTGGCGTCATCCTCCCCGTTGAAATCCCACATGGGGTGGCCCCTATATTGGAGCGGCTGCACCCCTCGCATGATGCACGTTGCCATGACTCCAACCATGGTCAATCCGGAATGGGCCAGTAACCTTATCCGGCCCATCAGATATTGGACGCCCCTGTCATTCTCCCGTTGAGGGCTCCGCGGGCGCCAGCTCAGGCGTTTCTTCAAAGGAGCGTTGCTGAACTCCGGGAGGCTGATCTTAACTGGGTCCGGCAGTGGGGCGTCTTCCATATAAAACCATTCCGAAGGCCAGTCTTCGGACGCCTTCTTCGGGGTTCCGGATAGATATCCGGTCCCGGCGATGCGCCATATTTCGGCTCTGCCCACTTGATATATCGACCCCTCGTGAGAACAGGGTATGAGGCAAAACAATCTCTTCCACAACGCAAAGTGGGCCTCGATGCCCAAGAATAGCTCGCAAAGGGCTACAAAGCCCGTGATGTGCAAAATGGAGGCAGGTGTAAGGTGGTGAAGCTGGAGTCCATAGAACTCCAGGAGCCCCCGGAGAAACGGATGTATGGGAAATCTGAGTCCCCTTATTAGATAAGGGACGAAGCATACCCGCTCTCCTTTGGAGGGATTGGGGACACTCTCCGCCTGCTTTCCGCCCTTGTAGGTGGCCAGTCCGGCTCGAACCGGAACCATGAAGGCTGGGGGGAGATATCCCTCTGCTTGGAGCGTCACTAGCTCGCTATGCGGGACTGAACATCTCCTCCAATCTCCTGGCTGAGGGCTGGGAGTGTGAGAGGAGGAGCCGCATCGACTTTCCATGATGGAATGTATTTTTGTCAGAGGCGCTTTGATGAGTACTTGCGGAAGGAGGATGGTGTGATTCGGATCTAGATCCTCGCCTCTCTTATAGGCAGCTTATTCGCGCGGCTAGGGGGTGAAATGTAAAAATACCCTGGCTTTTCGCATTCATACGACATGTGGAAGAGGGCCATTATTGGACGTGGAAGCCAAGGAGCGCAACATTTATAAGGAAGCCGGACACTATTCGGCAAGCACATGGAATTTGAAGGAGAACCCGCCTTGCAAAGCCGAAGACAATATATGCGCCGGACTTGTCGTCATTGAAGCCTGGTTCAGGGGCTACTGAGGGAGCCCTGGACTAGGGGGTGTCCGGATAGCCGAACTATCATCATTGGCCGGACTCCAAGATTATGAAGATACAAGATTGAAGACTTCGTCCCGTGTCCGGATGGGACTTTCCTTGGCGTGGAAGGCAAGCTTGGCGATACGGATATGTAGATCTCCTACCATTGTAACCAACTCTGTGTAACCCTAGCCCTCTCCGGTGTCTATATAAACCGGAGGGTTTTAGTCCATAGGACAAACAACAATCATACCATAGGCTAGCTTCTAGGGTTTAGCCTCCTTGATCTCGTGGTAGATCTACTCTTGTACTACCCATATCATCAATATTAATCAAGCAGAACGTAGGGTTTTACCTCCATCGAGAGGGCCCGAACCTGGGTAAAACATCGTGTCCCTTGTCTCCTGTTACCATCCGCCTAGACGCAAAGTTCGGGACCCCCTACCCGAGATCCGCCGTTTTTGACACCGACAGTCATAGTCCGGCCATCCGAACACCCCCTAATCCAGGACTCCCTCAATCGCCGAACTAGCGTATGGACTCGATCACTGTGCTATCCTCGTCCAATTCCTAGCACATTGTGTTATTTTTAATTCTTGCCACGATTGAAACACTCCTATCCAGTCAATGCAATCTGTAGATTAGATGAGATTTGAAAATTTAGGGTTAGGTTTCCGCCGAAACCATCTCAGAGCCACCGAGTTGAAAAACTCGGTCCCACCGATTTGGCTTATGCCATTGCACTAGTAACTCTTGGTTTGACCGAGAATTGCTAATCGGTGCGACCGATTTTAGGACTTTGTGAAACCCTAGCAGTCTCAGTGCCACCGAAATGTAACTCGGTCCAACCGAGTTCATTAGTTTAGGTTCCAAAAACTGCTTCGGTATCATCGAGTTTGAAAATCGATTGATCCGAAATGCTTTCTGTGTAAAAATAAAACTGAATTTTTGAATCATTCTTTTGCAAAAATCTCTACATTTTGTGATGCTCATCCACTCTATCTCTTCTATAACTCTTCATAGGGTCAGCAGTCAGTGTTTGCAGCATGTCAGACCAGAGTGACAACCAGAACAGGTCAGCAGAGCAGATTGACATGAGTGAGGGCACTAGTCCCTCCAGCACTTCAGATGAAGGTAGCAGAAGTACTCCTAGCAACCTGCCTAAGGCTGCTACCAGGCAAAGGAAGAAGAGAACTTCAGACTCTGAAGATGAGGACTATAGAGCTGAAGAGGATGAGGCTACCTCCAAAAATCTAGTGCTCAAAAAGGAGTATGGATCAGCAAAGAATACAAAGCCAGGCATGAAGATCAAAAGGCCTGCAGGAAGACAACCAATGTCCAAAGCCAGAGCATCAACTCAACTGCCTGAAAAGCCTGATCCCAAAGAGCCAGCTGCTGAAGGAAAGAAGAGGAAGGAAAGGGTCAAGAAGACCATGGCCAGAGTTGTTGGTCAACCTTCCATGATGGAAGAAGAAGAAGAGCTTGCTGCACCAGCACCAAAGGCACCAAAGCTTATGGGAGATGCCATTAGATCAGGGGCTGCAACATCTAAGCCCAAGGAAGCACCCAAAGCTGCCCCCAAGGCCAAGACTGCACCAAAGAGGAATACCAGGAATATTCCAGCTGCTGAGAAGAACAAGGCCCCAGTGCCTGAGGTTGCTGAGGAGGAAGATGAAGAAGGACTAGTTCTAAGGAAGCTCAAGCCTAAGATACCAGACCACAATGATGCCCATCCTATGGCTGAGGACATGAACATCAAAAAAGACTCAGGGTTGAGGCTATGGAGGATGGCAGATCAATATGCCACAAGAAGAAGAACTGCTGTTGATTACAGGTTCCATACAAAGGAATAGCAGGACTTCTATGAGACAATCTTATTGGACAAGAAGCCCATTATGTGTGATATGAGGTGGGTCGACTGGACCTACATAAAGGAGAATGAAGAGCACTATCCTGGAGTGCAAGACAGCTTTGTTGCTTGTGGAGTTGCAGACTTTGTTGGGAAAAAGCTCAAAAACTGGAATGATGAACTTATCATGCAATTCTACTCGACAGCACACTTCTATCCAGATGGGAGAATAGTTTGGATGTCTGAAGGTACAAGGTACCAGTCAACTATTGAGGAGCGGGCAAAACTGATAAATGCCCCAAAGGAAAGTGATGATGATCTAGATGTAAGAAAATGGGACACAATACCATGGCACATATGTACAAGGAGATCCCAGACAAAGCCCTAGAGACTTTCTCTTTTGGATCAGTCCACTTTCTTCTGTCAGGGCTACCTACAATCAATTGGATCCTAAGGCACACTCTATTGCCAAAGTATGGTGACCTCAACATGATCAGAGGGCATGCAATCAATATGTTGCATTTATTTGATGTGCCACAGAAATTCAAAGTCATGAGCCTTATAGTTGAAACCATTAAGAGGACTGCAGTAGATCAGAAGAGGAGTTGTAGATATGCCCCTCAGATCCAGCAGTTGATTAACTCAAAGATGGGAACTGACAAATATCTATTGGATAGGGAACATTTTCCACTCTATCCAGACTTTGAGGACAATGAGGTTGTCATGAATGAGGATGATCCATCATCAGTTCAAGCTCAAGAGAAGAAGGAGAAGGCAAGGAAGGAGAAGGCTGCCAAGATGCCAACTCAAGAGGAGGTGTCGGTGTCAAAACCGGCGGATCTCGGGTAGGGGGTCCCGAACTGTGCGTCTAGGCGAATGGTAACAGGAGACAAGGGACACGATGTTTTACCCAGGTTCGGGCCCTCTTGATGGAGGTAAAACCCTACGTCCTGCTTGATTAATATTGATGATGTGTGTTACAAGAGTGGATCTACCACGAGATCAAGGAGGCTAAACCATAGAAGCTAGCCTATGGTATGATTGTTGTTCGTCCTATGGACTAAAGCCATCCGGTTTATATAGACACCGGAGGGGGCTAGGGTTACACAGAGTCGGTTACAAAGGTAGGAAATCTACATATCCGTATCACCAAGCTTGCCTTCCACACCAAGGAAAGTCCCATCCGGACACGGGACGAAGTCTTCAATCTTGTATCTTCATAGTCTTGGAGTCCGACCGATGATGATAGTTCGGCTATCCGGACGCCCCCTAGTCCGGAACTCCCTCAGTAGCCCCTGAACCATGCTTCAATGACGACGAGTACGGCACGCATATTGTCTTCGGCATTGCAAGGTGGGTTCCTCCTCCGAATAATTTATAGAAGATTGTGAACACCAGGATAGTGTCCGGCTCTGCAAAAATAAATTCCACATACCACCGTAGAGAGAATAACATTACACAAGATCAATCTGCTGACGTATTTTCTAGCGTGTCGTCACACCACTTCCAAGCCTTTACTCGAATTGTTTTTGTTGTTCCACCTCAATGCGTTTAGCGAAGCGGTTTCCTTGGCACGTCTTGTCGAAGCAGAGATCGTGTTCCCCTTATTCTGGGATTCCCATCAATACGGACATGGGTAACCCAACCGCGCCATTGATTGTGACGCTTGGGAGATAAGCGAGTTTTACCAGGCCGGTGGGGACGCATGTTTCTGTCCGCCCATATAAGGGGATAAAGATCCAACCCTTTTACCCGCGCCTTCTTCCTCCTTGGCTTATCAATCTCCGCGAACTTGAGCTCCAGCGCCCAAGTCCGCACTTCTCACCTCAACCTTCTCCAACTATGTCCGGAGCGGGAGGCAAGTGGATGGCCTCCTCCATCACGGAGGGGCAGATCCAGAAGCTATGCGACGTCGGATACTTGTCCAGCGACATCGTGCACCGGCTCCCCGACGAGGGAGAGCTCATCCCCACCCCCAGGCCCCATGAGAGGGTAGTATTTCTTCCCCATTTCCACCGTGGACTGGGCTTCCCACTTCATCCCTTTGTCCGGGGGCTCATGTTCTACTACGGCCTAGATTTCCATGATCTGGCCCCAAATTTTATCCTCAACATCTCTGCATTTGTCATCGTGTGCGAGGCCTTCCTCTGCATCCAGCGCCACTTCGGCTTGTGGCTCAAGACCTTCAGTGTCAAGCCGAAGGTTGTGAAGGGCAGCCAAGCGGAGTGCGGAGGCGCCATGGTGGGCAGGATGTCCCACGTTACGTGGCTGGAGGGCACTTTCATGGAAACCATCAAGGGGTGGCAATCGGGGTGGTTCTACATCACCGAGCTGCGTGACCCTGATTGGGCAGCGGCCCCCGAATTCAGATCCGGCATCCCTACACGGCTCACCTCCTAGAAAGAGAGTGGCCGGATCTGGGGGGGTTCGGAGGAGCTGACCGGACTCCAAGCCTGTATCCAGAAGCTGGTGGACAAGAAGCTCAAGCTTGTCAACATAGTCCAGGTCATGCTCATCCACCGGATTCTCCCGTGCCAACGACGGGGTTTCAACATGTGGGAGTTTGATCCGGCGCAGCACCAGACCCTGAGCGGGCTCTTCGACACTACGTACGAAGATGTCTGGAAGGTGCTGTTCAAAGGTGCCGAGGCTCCCGCATCCGCTACCGAAGATCACGGATTCCGCTCGCAGCGTCCGGCTGACGAGGTAAGTGATTATGCCACTCGTTTTCCATAGTTTGACTCTATGCGGGATCTAAACTCCCTTTACCTTTGACAGGACTGGCTGGCGAAGGCCGAACGGACTATCTGTCCGGCCCCATTGTAGAGGACCCAGCGGACGCCCGCCTAACGGGGCTGCTGGCTCCGGCACCCCATGTGGTGCCGGAGAAGAAGGCCAAGAAGAAGGCCACGGGGACTCGGAAGAGTTCCCGTTTTCAGGTGCTATCGGATGATGAATCCGAGGCCGACTCCTCCCACCAAGGCGAAGAGGAGAAGAAGAAAGCCTCTCCCCCAGCAGGGGGAGGCAAGAAAAGGAAGGCCTCCCTAACAAGGGAGGCCGAAGGGTCCAAGAAGGGGAAAACTCTTCCCCCGGACTACTCTGCCAACGCCAGCGATGACGACGAGGACTAGCCTCCAAGGGCCAAGCCCCTGGCGAGATCGTAAGTATCCAGACTCCCGAATAACTTCAAGGTTTTTTTCTTTTCGCCACATAATGTCTTCCTAATGCCGCATACAACCCTGCAGTCCGCCCAAGGATGATCTTCCCGTTTCGTCGAGCGGGTCCTTGGGTGCGTCGGATATGGATTCCTTTCCGAGTGCCTCCATCCCCCGTGTCGCGGACAACGCTGAGGTGGGATCTCAGGAAGGGGCCCACCAGGAGGAGGAGGCCCCAGAGGTGTCACAGGACAACCTCCCGGACTTTGCACCGGACTCAGCTCCGGAGGCCACACTGGCTCCGGAGTACAGCGGGCCACCCCTTCGTAAGGAGGGCAAGACCGCGACGCCGGCTGCCTCCGTCCAACCGGAGGTGCCGGATAATTTGCTAGAGGCGCTCAACGGCGCCTCCATCAAAGAGGAACACCGCACTGTTATGAGTGCGGTGATTCAAAAGGTTCAGCTCGCCAAGAGCGGGCTGACCGAAGCCTGCAGCAGCCTTCTAACAGGCTTTGAGGTAAGAATTTCAATATATGTAAAATGGTACCGCATAGACAGTAGCCCCTGATGCTCGGTTCGGTATTCGGAAAGAAAAGCCGGATTGAGGATCTTTTAGAAAGATAAACGCAGGAGTCATAAAAAATATGTCAATATGGGATTGCAGGCTGTGCTGCTGACCTCCGCCGCACTGACTGCGGAGGTCAATACTTGGAAGGAAAACCTCGAGCGGTCCGAGAACGAGCTCGGCCATGCCAAGAAGTAGCTCGAGGAAAAAGAAGGTGAGTAATACCTTATGAAAATTGTACCTTACAGAAAAGGATTTGGTTGCAAGAAAAATGACAAGGATAACGTGGGTATTGCAGGGGCCACTAACAAGGTGGCGACCCTGAAGGAGGCGGTGGCCGCGGCCGAACGCAACGCGGCCGCGGAGCACATCGAGCGAGAGAAACAGGAGGCGCGGGTGGCGGAGGTACAGCAAGAGCTCCAGGATCTCGTGAAAAAACATGAGAGCTTGGAGCGTGACTCGAAGACTCGAGAGTCTGAGCTTGCAACGGCTCTTGAGAGTGCCAAATCCGCTAAGGCCGAAGCCTACAAGGCCCTCCAGGAGATTGAGGCGGTGAAGAAAATAGCAGCGGGTAAGGCATTTTTCATGCAAAGTAAGCATGTGAGTGTTAATTACCTGTTGCCTACCCGAATTCGGAGCTCTCCAGGAGCGTTCGCAGATCTTCCTTGCAGCGTTTCCGATGCTGCCGCATTCTACCAGGCCGAGGAGGGGAGCTCGACGGAGAAGGTGTTCTGGTCTCAGTATGCTGAGGCCGGACATCCGGTGCACCTTAGCGACCAGCTGAAGCAGCTGGTCGAGCTCCACAAGGCGGCCGAACAGGCCATGAAGGGCCTCAAAGTTCGGCTGTGGCCTAAGGAGGCCATGCCTGGGAGCTACTTTGGCCTGGTGCGGCGGCTGGTGGATGCGTGCCCGTGCGTTGAAGTCATCAAGCACTCCGCTTGCATTGAGGGTGCCCGTCGGGCCCTTGCCCGTGCAAAGGTGCACTGGGGCAAGATGGATGCCCAGAAGCTCGTGACGGACCCGCCACCAGAGGGCAAGGAGCATCGCACGCGTGAGATGTATTATAAGAGTGTGCTGAAGGGCGCCCGCATTATTGCGGGTGAGTGCTCCAAAGATGTAATATTTGAGTAGACTCGCATTTTGTTATCCTGTGCGCTGAAAACTTAGTTCATATGCGCTAAGCAACGCTTGTTAATTTAAAATATTACCTTTTGTGCGGCTGTTTATCAAATCTGAGAGATGGCAAGTCGTCGGCTTCATCCCCCATGCCACGAGTGCTGGAATGTTCGGGATAAACTTGAGCGCTCTTGTTCCCATTTTTGGGTCCATCTAGGGAGGCGCTCAACACAACGAATAAGGCAGACAGACTTATAACGCTTGAACACTCTCACTTAGCCATAGAATTCTATAATTTTAAATTTCGGCGAAGCCCCTAGTCTTCGGAAGGCCGAATTTGGGGCGCTATCCACGCCTTGGCCGGACAGTATCCGACTCCTCGCTCTAAGCGGCATAAGTCTTTAAGGACTCGCAAAAAACCTCTGGAACAGCGACCGGCTCTCACCTTATCATGACGGCCAGCTTTAGCTTTCTCCACTGAGGCGTTAACCCAGCTCAACTGGGGCGCAATCGCAGTGGTTCTCCCAGTGCTACCTTAGCCGATATAACAGAACGTAAGGTACCAAAACATGGGAGCCGTGCAAACCCAACTATTGACCCAAGACATGATTCGGAGCCGATGCATATAGTGATATAAGTTCGGGGTGCCACACTTGTGAAAGTGTTTGGACTCATCACACCGTAATGCGGGAAACATAAGCCCCTGGTGTATATTAGCCGTACCAAAGTGTACGGATGCAACATGCATAAATGAACATATGTATGAAAAAGAAATGCAATTATAAGCAAAAAGGTGTTGCATTGTTTTATTCAATAAGTGCTGCTACGAATGCAGAACGATACAAATAGTGCGATAAGCAAGGGATGGGAGTGTTAAACATGTCCCCCTCCAGGGGTAGGCTGCAGATTGGTGTATAAAAATGCTCGGAATGGAGACCACCTATATATTCGTTGTAGCCTTTATCCTTCCCTGGCTGTTGTACCGTGAGTTTGACAGGTCTGCTGCCGGACAGGGCCTCTGACAAACGGAGTCCTGTGGGTAAAAAATAAAAGGTAAAAAGAAAAAAAACAACACACTTGAGAGCCCCTGGTGTGGTTGAGCCGCAGTCTGGGCTTATCGTGGTCGTGCCCCTCTCCCCATGCCCATGGTATCTTCAGAGCATAATGGTGTACGCGAAGGACCTGCTTTGACGTTTCGCAGGGGCTGGGGGTGGGGCCGCACTGCTGCGCGTGCTCGGAATGTGCCAGGTGGTCTTGTTGTAAGTTACTCCGGGCGCGCTTAGCTATGTCCGGCCGCTTAACGGCCGGACTCGAGAATTGCCTTAAGAGGCTGCATTGCACTTCTGCCGTGAGAGCCGTTGTATGTTCCTCCATGCGGAGAGAACGTTCAGTGTTTCCCTTGACCGTGATGACTCCTCAAGGGCCTGGCATCTTGAGCTTGAGGTATGCGTAGTGCGGCACCGCGTTGAACTTTGCAAACGCGGTACGTCCGAGCAAGGCATGATAGCCGCTGCAGAATGGGACTATGTCGAAGATTAACTCCTCGCTTCGGAAGTTATCCGGGGATCCGAAGACCACTTCCAGTGTAATTGAGCCTATACAATTGGCTTCTCCACCTGGTATGATGCCTTTAAAGGTCGTTTTGGTAGGTTTAATCCTTGAGGGGTCTATGCCCATTTTGCGCACTGTATCCTGGTAAAGCAGGTTCAGGCTACTGCCGCCGTCCATCAGGACTCTGGTTAGGTGAAATCCATCGACGATTGGGTCTAAGACCAATGCAGCGAATCCGCCGTGGCGGATGCTGGTGGGCTGGTCCCTTCGGTCAAAAGTGATCGGGCAGGAGGACCATGGATTGAACTTCGAGGCAACTGGCTCCATCGCGTAGACATCCCTGAGTGCACGCTTCCGCTCCCTTTTGGGTATGTGCGTTGCGTATATCATGTTCACCGTCCGCACCTGTGGGGGGAAACCCTTTTGTCCTCTATTGTTCGGCGGTCGGGTCTCTTCCTCGTCGTCGCTATGCAGCCCCTTGTCATTGTTTTCGGCAACTAACTTGCCTGCCTGCTTGAATACCCAACAGTCCCTGTTGGTATGGTTAGCTGGCTTTTCGGGGGTGCCGTGTATCTGGCACAAGTGGTCGAGTATTCGGTCCAAATTGGACGGATCCGGAGTAGTTCGTTTGAATGGCTTTTTCCGCTGACCGGGTTTAGAGCCTCTGAATCCGGCATTGACTGCCGTATCCTTACTATTGTCGCCGTTAATGCGGCGTTTGTTTTTGTTACAACGCGGCCTGCCATTTCGGTCCTTGAAATCCGGACTGCCAGAATTTTTGCTGAGGTTGTTGCTGCG
Source organism: Triticum aestivum (assembly GCF_018294505.1). Taxonomy (NCBI): domain Eukaryota; kingdom Viridiplantae; phylum Streptophyta; class Magnoliopsida; order Poales; family Poaceae; genus Triticum; species Triticum aestivum. The sequence goes on along the minus strand of NC_057807.1, from coordinate 466,065,019 downwards.
TGCTAGCCAGCTGTCCTCACCCACGCAGAAGCGGGTCATGAGTGATGTGAGGTCTGCCATGGATTTCGGCTTTTCCTGTGCCAGGTGCCGGGCAAGCCACTCGTCGCGGATGTTATGCTTGAAGGCCGCGAGGGCCTCCGCATCCGGACAGTCGACGATTTGGTTTTTCTTGGTTAAGAACCGTGTCCAGAATTGTCTAGCCGATTCGTCTAGCTGCTGAATTATGTGGCTTAGGTCATCAGCGAATGGTGGTCGCACATAAGTGCCCTGGAAGTTGTCGAGGAATGCGGCTTCCAGGTCCTCCCAACTCCCAATTGACTCTGCTGGCAAGCTGTTGAGCCAATGTCGGGCTGGTCCTTTAAGCTTGAGGGGGAGGTATTTGATGGCGTGAAGATCGTCACCGCGGGCCATGTGGATGTGAAGGAGATAGTCTTCGATCCAAACCGTGGGGTCTGTTGTGCCATCATAGGATTCAATATTGACGGGTTTAAACCCTTCAGGGATTTGATGATCCATTACTTCATCTGTGAAGCATAGTGGGTGTGCGGCGCCTCTGTACTGGGTGATATCACGACGGAGCTCAAGGGAGCTTGGTCTATTTTGTTCGGCCCGGTCGGACTTACTGTGTCTGGCGCAACGGTTGTCGTCACGTATCATGGGACGCCCATGCGATCCATAGATCGATCTTGATTGTCTTGCCTTATCCTCCAATATATCTCGCAAGTCCGGAGTGTTCCCCTGTGGCTGTGTGATTTTCGAACGATGTCGGGGTACGGGTCTAGTGAAGGGCCTAGAGGCCTCTCTGTCATAACCACGGGGTGGTCGGTCAGCCGTATTGTCTCCTCGTGATGCGGGTTCGTAAGCCTCCTCCTCTAATCGGGGGAGCAGCTTGCGTTTAGGGTAGCTTTTGGAGGCGTTCGATCTCAAGCTCTTCGGCCGCGAGCACTTCAGTCCATCTGTCGGCTAGCAGATCCTGATCAGCTCTAAGCTGTTGCTGCTTTTTCTTGAGGCTGTTCGTCGTGGCCATAAGCCTGCGTTTAAAACGCTCTTGTTCGACGGGATCCTCAGGCACGACGAATTCGTCGTCGTCGAGGCTTGCCTCGTCTCCGGAGGGAGGCGTATAATCCTATGCCTCCTCTTCTCCCGCTCCTTCATAAGGGCTGGCGTCTCCGTCCTCCTGTGTTGCATCTTGCTGGAGTGGGTTGTCTTCGGCACCGCTGACGCCGGCGCTTTGAGTCTTCATTCTTGCTGTGGCGGGATTTAGAGCGGCGCCGCTGACGCTGGCGCTTGGGCTGCTTTTTGGAGGGGTCATCCTCCTCTGTTCCTTCGCCATTCCCATCTTTTGGGATATCCACCATGTATATGTCATATGATGAGGTGGCTGTCCAGTGCCCAATAGGCGCTGGTTCTTGGTCGTCTCCGGCATCGTCGTCCATACCGTCGATGTCTTCGGAGTCGTAGTCTAGCATGTCAGTTAGATCGTCGACAGCGGCTACCAAGTGGGTGGTGGGTGGGCTTTGAATTTCTTCGTCGTCCGCATCCCAACCGTCCTTACCGCAGTCCGGCTAGGGCTCTCCTGATAACGAGAGATACTTTAGCGAACTCAAGATGTCGCCGAGACGTGAGTGTTGAAAGATGTCCGCTACGGTGAACTCCATGATCGGCGCCCAATCGGATTCGATCGGGGGGGGGGGGCGGTAGGTTCGGAGTCCGGCGAGGAGTCCGGCACCTCGGAGTCACGAGCTTTATGAGGGACAAAGTCAGTGTTCGGCTCCATTGCCGTATAGGTTGCAGCCCCCGAGGCGGTGTCTAGGCATCCGTCCTCGATCTGTGCAGCTGGCTCGGAATTGAAGATCGGAGCGGTTTCGAGTGCGGCCTTCAGGGTACTGTCCGGCTGCAGAGCTAAATCATGCTCGCCGTGACAGTGTGGCACGCTCGGCTGTGGCTCAAATCCATCGAGGATCAAGTCCCCACGGATGTCAGCCGTGAAGTTCAAACTTCCAAATCTGACCTGACGGCCAGGGGCATAGCTTTCGATCTGCTCCAATTGGCCAAGCGAATTGGCCCGTAGTGCAAAGCCGCCGAATACGAAGATTTTTCCGGGGAGAAAGGTCTCACCCTGGACTGCATCGTCGATGATAATTGAAGAAGCCATTGAGCCTATCGGTGATGGCACAGAGGAACTCTCAATGAAAGCACCAATGTCGGTTTCAAAACCGGCGGATCTCGGGTAGGGGGTGCCGAACTGTGCGTCTAGGCGGATGGTAACAGGAGACAAGGGACACGATGTTTTACCCAGGTTCGGGCCCTCTTGATGGAGGTAAAACCCTATGTCCTGCTTGATCAATATTGATGATGTGTGTTACAAGAGTGGATCTACCACGAGATCAAGGAGGCTAAACCCTAGAAGCTAGCCTATGGTATGATTGTTGTTCGTCCTATGGACTAAAGCCATCCGGTTTATATAGACACCGGAGGGGGCTAGGGTTACACAGAGTCGGTTACAAAGGTAGGAAATCTACATATCCGTATCGCCAAGCTTGCCTTCCACGCCAAGGAAAGTCCCATCCGGACACGGGATGGAGTCTTCAATCTTGTATCTTCATAGTCTTGGAGTCCGGCCGATGATGATAGTTTGGCTATCCGGACACCCCCTAGTCCGGAACTCCCTCAGGAGGCATCTGAGTATTTCTTGAAGAACAAGCAGGAGCATCTTGGTTACTTGATAGCATCATCTCTGAGGATTGAGAAGTGTTTGGCCACCCTCACTCAAAATCAGGAGAGCCTAGAGAGAATCATGGAACTCAAATTTCATGATCTAGATGTCAAGGTAACTGAGATTCGGACAGTTGTGGAGAAACTGCAGGATGACATGCAGGAGAGGAAGGGCAAGACTACCACTAATGTCTTTGCCAGAGTGCCTAGAGCTCAGAGGTCAGCTGCTGTGCCAGTGCCAGACACTAGAGCAACATCATCTGCACCAGCTACAACTCCTACAGCTCCAGTGCAACCAGCTTCAGCATCAACTCCAGCACCCTCTACATCAACTGAAGCCTTCGTCCAAGGAGCCATCTCTACACCACCAACTGAAGATCAAGCCTGAGAGTCGATCTAGCACTATGCATTTTCTATGAACTTTTTGGTAACTTGTTGCCAAAGGGGGAGAAAAATGTATAGATCATAGGCTTCGAGAGAGAGAGAGAGTTGCTTTTGTTCTCTCTTGCTTTGTTGGTTCAAACTTGTTTGCTTTCGATTACTTGAGATTCTATGCTATTCTTGTGAGACATTGATGATCATGTGTTTGATCATAAGCTACACTCATGCATGTTTGATGATATTATCTTATCTATCTTATGTGATCATTCACTTTGCTTGGTGATGAGTGCATGTATTCAATATTTATTATTTTGAGCGCTCCACCAAGATGTATGTGACATGGAAGAGTAACCCATGAGCCTAATTCCTTGTGCATTTGCAGTCCAAAGCAAATTTTAAACTATGCACAAATTTAGGGGGAGCTCTTGCTTATCACATACTTCTCAAAGCGACGATGTTTTTAATCTTATTATCATTTGTTGAAGCTTTGATCTATATGTTGTCATCAATTACCAAAAAGGGGGAGATTGAAAGTGCAACTATCCCTAGGTGGTTTTGGTAATTCATAACAACATATAGCTGATTGAGCTAATGCTATTCCAAGACTATTATTTCAGGAAAGCTCAATGAATGGCATGGCATGGATGATGAAAGTGGATCCCTCAAAATACTAAGGACAAAGGATTGGCTCAAGACTCTTCATTTTATATTTTAGTGATCCAAGATCACATTGAGTTCATAGGAAAAGCCAATACTATCAAGGAGGGATGAGGTGCTTAATGAGCCTCTTGCTTCATGTGCTTAGTGATATGCTCCAAAACCCTCAGCTACTTTCTCACATCCACAAATGACCTAAACCCAAAGCCAAAATCGGTCACACCGATTCTTCCAACCTGGCGCCACCGATTTCAAATGTCATAGCCACTGCCACAAACCCTAAGCAAATCGGTCCTACCGATAGGGATCTCGGTCTCATCGAGATGGGATTGTAATCTCTCTGTTTCCCTTCGTAACGTTTCGGTCTAACCGAAGTGAGCGATCGGTCCCACCGAGATTGCAATGTAAACTCTCTGTTTCCTTTTTGTAACATTTCGGTCTCACTGAAAAGAGCAAATCGGTCCCACCGAGTTTACCTGACCAACTCTCTGGAAAGCTTATTACCAAAATCGGTTTCACCGAGTTTGTGTAATCGGTCTTACCGAGATTATGTTATGCCCTAACCCTAACCGAATCGGTCTCTCCGAGATGCATGTCAGTCCCACCGAAAATCAATAACAGTCACTAGGTTTACTAAATCAGTCTGACCGAGTTTGTTGATTCGGTCCCATCGAGTTTGGTAAATTGTGTGTAACGGTTAGATTTTGCATGGAGGCTATATATACCCCTTCACCTCCTCTTCATTCATGGAGAGAGCCATCAGACTAAACCTACACTTCCAACTTACCATTTCTGAGAGAGAACCACCTACTCATGTGTCGAGGCCAAGATATTCCATTCCTACCATATGAATCTTGATCTCTAGCCTTCCCAAGTTGCTTTCCACTCAAACCCTCTTTCCACCAGATCCAAATCCTATGAGAGAGAGTTGAGTGTTGGGGAGACTATCATTTGAAGCACAAGAGCAAGTAGTTCATCATCAACACACCATTTGTTACTTCTTGGAGAGTGGTGTCTCCTAGATTGGCTAGGTATCACTTGGGAGCCTCTGACAAGATTGTGGAGTTGAACCAAGGAGTTTGTAAGGGCAAGGAGATTGCCTACTTTGTGAAGATCTACCGCTAGTGAGGCAAGTCCTTCGTGGGCGACGGCCATGGTGGGATAGACAAGGTTGCTTCTTCGTGGACCCTTCGTGGGTGGAGCCCTCCGTGGACTCGCGCAACCGTTACCCTTCGTGGGTTGAAGTCTCCATCAACGTGGATGTATGATAGCACCTCCTATCAGAACCACGCCAAAAACATCCGTGTCTCCAATCGCGTTTGAATCCTCCAAACCCTTCCCTTTACTTTCTTGCAAGTTGCATGCTTTAATTTCCGCTGCCTATATACTCTTTGCGTGCTTGCTTGAATAGTGTGATGATTGCTTGACTTGTCCTAAGATAGCTAAAATCTGCCAAACTCTAAAATTGGGAAAATGTTAAGTTTTTAATTGGTCAAGTAGTCTAATCACCCACCCCCCTCTAGACATACTTCAAGGTCCTACAGACCACATATTGAACTTGTATTTATGTATGTGCCTTACAAGTATATCTTCTTCTAGGCTAACTGTTTGAAGAACAAGACCAATCGTTCTAAAGTGAAATTCCAGCAAATAACAGGATCTCGTAGCTATATTGCACACTGCGAGGCTCTTGTAAATAGCTGCTACTTCCTTCTTTTTTCTGTGTCATATTATCATATCTATATTGACTTGTCCCAAATACAGAGGAAAGCCGGTGCGGACCAAAAAGAACCTGAACCAAATGCAGTGCAAATCTTCAAGGATTGCCACACCAACAAGATGAAGGGCATGATCACACCAGTTCAAGCCGCTGTTGTAAGTCCTTACTCCTCCTGCCTTTGAACTGGTTGGTACTATGATGTGTTCATTTAACTACTTGGTTTGTAGCCAATGTCAGTTACTCTGTTCACTTTTATACATAGTTGTCTTAATGTATCATTTCACCTTACATGGTTTAAAAGAGATGAAGGATATTCTTTTGGTCTTGATCTGTAATCTAGTTGTTATGTTCACGTGCGCACACAATGATAAAATAGCCTGTTTGTTTTATATCTGTTTCCCGATGATATGAATGATGTCATACTATGTTCATCCTACTTTAAACCATGTCTCTTTATCCTTAGATGTCAACGAATGTGAGGAAATAGACAATACATTAGGCATGGTACATGGACATATGTTCTGAAAGTGATTTTATTATGTAGTTGGCACTACAATACATGCTAATGTATTACACTAGTTCACCAAAATAAGTTATGTATAAACGTGTAACCTACTTTATTAGTTTTTGTCCCATTAGTAACTTATCTGGTACACTAATCTACAAGTTCAAACTTTCAGGAAGCTATGGAACAAATGATTGAACAGCCACAACCACCTGAAGGTGATGAGGCTACCATAGGCACAATGTCACCTCTTGCTGCAGTGCGTCAGTATCTCTCCACTAACAGTGCAAAAAGAACCTTCTGCCTAATTCTGGGTTGGTTGTCAAGGTAACCTTGTCCAAATCGCCTACTAAACAAAATCTTCCGGCTAGACAGAGTGATATATCTGTGCTCCAGACACAAGTCCAATCCCTAATGGACGTCATTTCGGAAACAAGAATAGTGGATGACAAATGTCGTCAAGATATGAATGGTTTTGAAACTAGACTATCAAGCATTCGGTTCGTTGTTCAAGAGCAATGACGGAAAAGGTGAAGATCATGCTGCTCCATCAGATTCTACAGCCTGAAACATTAGCACTCAGGTCAAATGATCTATGCTTCTATACATCTGATGGTGCTTTTATCTGCAAGGACTGTAAACTTTATGCCAACAGGCCTTTTGTTATATGGTTGGAATTTATTTTGTTGTGATACATCATTTATGATGCTGCCAAATGCTGCAGTAATTACGATGCTATTTTTGTATAGTGTAGGTTTATCTTAGTAATGTATTCGGCCGAAAGCTTCGTAGGAGCCCAATATGCCAACATTCGTCGGGCCCATTCCAATTGGGCTAATAATTATTATGGGCCAAAATTTGCATGTAGCCCACTAAAAATATCTGGGCCTAAATCAGCATAAGCTTTCATATTTTTCTGGTAGGCGTGTGCCCATAGTGGGCCTTTAGCAGGCCTAAACATAATTTGGACCCTCAGTAACAATAGGACGTTTGCAGGTGTAAATATCTCGATCCCATAAAAAAATGGGGCTTTAATAGGCCGAAAGTGAGATTGAGCCTTGATAATGCCAAATAACCCACTGGTCTTAGCAGGCCGAAATGGTGGCCCATTTACGATGCGTATCTTTCAAAGGCCGAAATTCGGACGAGCCGTAAATGCGCGGACCTAATACACGGGCCTTTAACAGGCCGGAAGTTTGGTCGGGCTAGATTGGCGTCATTTTTATATGGGCCGTTAATGGGCCCGATGTGACGTTGGGCCACATATGGCCCATGGATTTCGTCTGACCTTAACAGGCCGAAAGTGGCCCAGATCTATAGTGGCCTCTAACCGGCCGATGTCAGACACGTCCGAATATGACCCAAATCCTTCACGATCGTTTATGGGTCGAAAGTTTCAATGGCGTGTAAATGGGCCCAAATGAAGTAGGACCTTTAACAGGCCGGAATACATCGGGCTATAATTCGGCCCAAATACTTAGCGGACTGTTAACGGGCCAGAAGTGACCATGGGCTGCAATGATGACAAGTTTAGTACAGGACATTGACGGGCCAATTTGACACTAGCCGTACGGGCCTTAACTGAGAATGTCGGGCCATTAGTTGGGCCTGGCCCATTATGGTCTGCAAAATCTTATTGGCCTTTAGTTGGGTCGGCCCATTGTGGTCTGCTAAATCTTGTGGGCCTTTAGCTGGGCCGGCCCATTATGGTCTGCAAAATCTTGTGGGCCTTTAGCTGGGCCGGTGCATTATGGTCCATTAAATATTGTGGGCCTTTAGTAGGGCCGGCCCATTTAAACTTTATGGGCCACTATTCGGCCCGTCCACGTGTCAACATATCATAGGCCCATCTCGACCGTTGGATGAGTGACACCTGTGCCAACGCGGAGCTGATGCGTAGTTCTGTTGGCCAATGAGAATTTTACAGGTGGAAAATTGGCATTGGTCGTGGCTGTTAGCGGGTTATCGGATCCAAAACTGGACCCGATACCTCAATGGCGCTTAATGGCGTCCCGTTACGGTGGATGCCATGTGTCGGTCACCCTTGATGAAAGAACTTCTATGACGCGCGATTTATCATCATGGAAGTGGACACTTCCGTGATGATAATTTTGGTAATGTCATGGAACACTTCTACGACAGCACATGTATGACTATCTTGATTCTGTCATAAAATCATCATGGATGTACATGCATGAGAAAAAACGCGACCTACTGTGACAAACACGTATCATCATGGAAGTGTATTTTTTTTGTAGTGATGGGAATTACCATCAAGTTACTTTTCATCATGCTCATATGACTCGCGTTCATTACTTTGATAATTTGATATGTGGGTGGACCGGTGCTTGGGTGGTGCCCTTACTTGGACAAACCTCCCACTTATGATTAACCCCTCTCGCAAGCATCCACAACTATGAAAGAAGAATTAATATAAATCTAACCATAGCATGAAACATATGGATCCAAATCAGCCCCTAGTTTAGGTGTTGCTAGAGTGACAGAAGCTTAAACCCTAGTTTATGTGTTATACCATAAGGGGCAGATTTGGATCCATATGTTTCATGTTATGGTTAGATTTATCTTAATTCTTCTTTCGTAGTTGCAGTCGCTGGTGAGAGGGGGTAATCATAAGTGGTTGATACGTCTCCAACGTATCTATAATTTTTTATTATTCCATGCTGTTATATTATCATTCTTGGATGTTTTACAATCATTTTATAGCAAATTTATATCATTTTTTGGGACTAACCTATTGACATAGTGCCCAGTGCCACTTGTTGTTTTTTGCTTGTTTATTACTTCGCAGAATATCAGTACCAAACTGAGTCCAAATGCAGCAAAACTTTTTGGAGATTTTTTCTGGACCAGAAGACACCCAGTGGGCCAAATAAGTACCGAAGGGGAGGCCGAAGGGGAGCACAGCCCACTAGGGCGTGCCAGGAGGCCCAGGCGCGCCCAGGGGGGTTTTTCCCACCTCGGAGCTCCCATGCACCTCCTCTTCACCCTATAAAGTCCCAAATATTCCAGAAACCCTAGGGGGGTCGACGAAACATAATTCCAGCCGGTGCAAGTTCCAGTACCACGAGATCCAATCTAGACACCATCACGGAGGGGTTCATCATCCTCATTGGTGCCTCTCCGATGATGCGTGGGTAGTTCATCATAGACCTACGGGTCCGTAGGCAGTAGCTAGCTAGCTTCTTCTCTCTTTTTGATTCTCAATACAATGGTCTCTTGGAGATCTATTTGATGTAACTCTTTTTGCGGTGTGTTTGTTGGGATCCTTTGAACTTTGAGTTTATGATCAGTTCTATATCCATGAAAGTTATTTGAGTGTTCTTTGATCTCTTATGTGAATGATTACTTATAGCCTCATATTTCTTCTCCGAATCTTTGGTTTAGTTAGGATAACTAGATCGATTTTTCTTACCATGGGAAGAGGTTCTTTGTGATGGGTTCGATTGTGCGGTGTTCTTTCCGAGTGACAGAATGGGCAGCAAGACACACTTGTATCATTGCTATTAAGGATAACAAGATGGGGGCTATTCGTACATGAATAGATCTCGTCTACATCATGTCATTGTTCTTATTGCATTATTCTGTTTATCCATGAATTTAATACACTAGATGTATGCCGGATAGCGGTCGATGTGTGGAGCAATAGTAGTAGATGCAGGCAGGAGTCAGTCTACTAATCTTGGACGTGATGCCTATATAGTGAGCATTGCCTGGATATCATCATAATTATTCGAACTTCTATTAATTGCCCAACAGTAATTTGTTTACCTACCATGTGCTATTTTCTTGAGAGAAGCCACTAGTGAAATCTACGGCCCCCGGGTCTATTTTTCCATCATATATTTTCAGATCTCTATTTCTATTTACCTTTTCTTTCATTGGCATCTTTTATTTTCAGATCTACATTATCAAAAACCCAAAAATGCCTTGCTGAATTTTATTTGCCATTATTCTATTTGCATCTATCAATCTATCACAAATATTTTCCCGTCAACTTGCCAATTTTTGGCGCGTTACCCGAGAGGGATTGACAATCCCTCTAATGCGTCGGGTTGCAAGTATTTGTTCTTTGTGTGCAGGTATCGTGTACATAGTGTTGCTTGGTTCTCCTACTGGATTGATACCTTGGTTTCATAACTGAGGGAAATACCTACCGTAGATGTAGTGCATCATCCCTTCCTCTTTGGGGAAATACTGACGTATTTCAAGCGACATCAAAAGGAATTTCTGGCCCCGTTGCCGGGGAGACATCATCAACATCTATCAGGTTCCTAATCACAAATCTCATCTCCTTGCAATTTACATTATTTGCCATTTGCCTCTCATTTTCATCTCCCCCAAATCACAAAAATTTGCCGTTTTATTCGCCCTCTTTCTCGTTCGCCTTTTTCTTGTTAGATCTGTTTGCAATCTTGTTTGCGTAGTTATCTGTTTGCAATCTTGTTTGCGTAGTCACAATGACTCAAGAAAACACCAAGTTGTGTGATTTTTCCAATACCAATTATAATGATTTTATTAGCACTCCAATTGCTCCTGCTGCCACTAGTGTGGAATCTTGTGATATTAATGCCGCTTTGTTGAATATTGTTATGAAAGACAAATTTTCCGGTACTCCTAATGAGGATGCCACATACCATCTAAACACATTCGTAGAATTGTGTGATATGAAAAAGAAAAAGGATGTGGACAATGATATTGTGAAGTTGAAATTATTTCCTTTCTCTTTGAGGGATCATGCAAAAATTTGGTTTTCTTCTTTGCCTCGCAATAGCATCAATTCTTGGGATAAATGCAAAGGTGCTTTTATTACTAAGTATTTTCCGCCCGCGAAAATTATTTCCCTTAGAACTCAAATCATGAACTTTAAGCAACATGAGCATGAATATGTTGCATAATCTTGGGAAAGAATGAAATTGATGCTAAGAAATTGCCTACTCATAGTTTAAATCTTTGGATGATCATATAAAATATTTATGCAGGATTGAACTTTGTTTCTAGGAATCTTTTAAATTCCGCCATGGGTGGTACTTTTATGGAAATTACTTTGGGTGAAGCTACTAAATTGCTTGATAATATTATGGAAAATTATTCACAATGGCACACTGAAAGAGCACCTACTAGTAAAAAAGTTAATTCTGTTAAAGAACTTAGTACTTTGAGTGAAAAAGTTGATGCTCTTATAAAACTGGCTGCTAATAAAAGTGCTCCTATTGATTTTAATGATGTGCCTTTTTCTACTTTGATTGAGCAAAATAGTGATCCCGTAGATGTGAATTTTGTCTCGTGAAACAATTTCAATAACAATGCTTATAGAGGTAATTTTAATCCTAGGCCTTTTCCTGGAAATTCCTCTAATAATTATGGTAATTCCTAGGGTAATTCTTCTTAGAATAATAATAGGAACCCCTCTAATATTGAGAATAATATTAAAGAATTTATCAATGCTCAAAAAGTTGTCAATACTACAATAGAAGAAAAGTTGGAATTAGAGGTTTCAATTCCTAGAAAATGACATGATGAATGGGAACCTACCATTAAAGTCAAGATTAAAATTATGAGTGTTTTGCTTTATGTGACTTGGGTGCTAGTGTTTCGACAATTCCAAAATCTTTTTGTGATGTGCTTGGCCTTACCGACATTGAAGAATGTTCTCTTAATTTGCACTTGGCGGATTCCACTAAAAAAGCCTTTGGGAAGAATTAATGATGTTCTTATTATTGCAAATAGGGGCTACGTGCCCAGAGATTTTATTGTTCTTGATATTGGTTTCAATCCGTCTTGTCCAATTATTCTTGGTAGACCGTTTTTAAGACTATAGGTTTCGTGATTGATATGAAAGAAGGCAATATTAAATTTCAATTTCCATTAAGAAAGGGTATGGAACACTTACCTAGAACAGGAATTAATACACCATATAATTTGAATCAATCATGAGGGCATCCTATGTATCGAAAACTAAATATGAGAATACTTGAATCTATGCATTATGCCTAGCTAGGGGCATAAAACGATAGCGCTTGTTGGGAGGCAACCCAATGAATAAAATTTATTTTTGCCTTTTCTGTCTATTCTTGAGTGTTTGCACAATTATGCCTCTGTTTTAATTGCGTTTTTATGTTTAATTATGTTTTTGTGCCAAGCTAAGCCTTTGGGATCATGTTGGTTGATAGTTGATTTGATCTTGTTGAAAAACAGAAACTTTTGCACCGAGTAGCAGAATTTTATAAAATAACAGAATCGTGATTTTTCTCTGAATTTTTTTACAAAATATTGATTAAAAAATTGCCCACGTTGTGCTAATTTTTCAAAAAAAATGGAGTTGCAGAAGTATATGAAGTTTCCTAATTACTAGAGACTGATATGTTTTTGACAGATTCTGTTTTAGTTGCATTGTGTGCTTATTTTGATGAATCTATCGATGTTAACGGGGGGGTATATAAGCCATGGTAAAGTTAGAATACAATAGGTATAATGCAATAATAAAATATGAATGGGTTTGCAACAGTACTTAGAGTGGTGATTTGTTGTCTTATACTAACGGATCTCACGGAGGTTTTTTAAGTTTTATGTGATTGAAGTTTTCAAGTTTTGGGTGAGACCACGATGGATGAAGGAATAATCATTAGCAAGAGCCTAAGCTTGCAGATGCACCATGGCACCCCAATATAATATTCAAGGAGAAACAAGCAACTAAGCTTGGGGATACCCCTAGTGGCATACCCCCTTTATTCTAACGACCATCGGTATTTTACTTGGAGCTATATTTTTATTTGTCACATATCATGAGTTTTTCTTGGACTGTCTTGTATTATATGAGTCTTTGCTTGTTTTTCTTTTTAGTTTTTCACAAGAATCCTTGCTGGACACACCTATTTGAGATAGCCAAAACTATGCTATGATTTGTTAGAATTGCTCTTTATGCTTCACTTAAATTTTTCTGAGCTATGGAATTGCTCTAGTGCTTCACTTATATCTTTTTGAGAATGGTGTGCCTTAATATTTTTAAAGAAATTCTCTCATGCTTCACTTATAATATTTTGAGAGACCAAAAATTTTATGCTCATGTTCTTCACTTAGATTTGTTTGAGCTTGTCAGAAGCAATTGCAACATATGAAACTAGCCCCAAAGTGATAGATATTCAAGACGGATATAATAAAAACTTTCATGAAGATCGTTGGAGAAAATAAACTTGATTCTTTGTAATAGTTTTGAGATATGATGATAGTGATATGTGAGTCATGTTGGTGACTAATTATGCTTTAGTAAGAATATTAGTGTTAAGGTTTGTGATTCCCTATGCAAGCATGAAAGTGAATAGTTATGCAATGAAATTACATCCTACTTGTGGTGCATTATTCAGTGTTAGTTATGCTTAATGCTTGTTTATGTGATTTTTCATTTCTTGGTTGGTTGCTTCTGAATCTTTTTGCTAGCCTCCACTTGTACTAAGTAGAAATACTACTTGTGCATCCAAAAGCTTTAAACCCAGTTCTGCCACATGAGTCCACCATACCTACCTATATGCGGTATTTTTGTGTCATTCTAAGCAAATTTGTATGTGTCATCTCTAATTTTAAAAATGAATTTCCTTTTTGTGTGCCCATATCGCTGATGAAGCGGCAGGGGGTGGCAAATATTTTCCATGCTATATGTGCTATTCTCAAGATGAGTGTTTATCCACTTGCCATTGCACGAGAGTACGATGGTAATAGGGATGCCGAGTCCCGAAATGAAAACGAATTTAATTTATGTTGTCCAATAATAAATTCCTTGGAAAGTGTTGGTATGGACGATCCGTGGATACGGCTAGCCGTGGAGTGTGAAAGAATGCTGGAAAAAGGAATAAACTTTATTTTCTGGTTGGGAACCGCCTATGATATATCTAGCATGGAAAGTGTTGGGAACTACTCGGTCGTTTTCATTGACGGGAAAAGTATGCCTCTCAAAAAAATTCTCTCAATTTAATCTTTGAGATCTGCACCTCTACAAATCCTTACTTCCCTCGGCGAAAGGCCTATCTATTTAATTTATGCAAAAAACAATTTATTGAGTCTCCATCTTCTCTTATAAAGCACCAACTAAGGGGCACTATGATCGTACTTGAGCATTGGATGTAGCTAATATGCGAGTGTGTTTCATGAATGAATCAATGATTAAGCATGATGGGCTAGGGATAAATTTCTTTAGTATTGATATTTTGAACGACATGGTTGCTCGTTGATATGCTTGAGTATTTAAATCTTCATGTCAAAACTAGACTATTGCTTTGAACCATATAAAAGTCCAAATATCCATACTACAAAAGAAAAGAATATGTGATGAACATCTTAGGCAGCATTCCACATCAAAAAATTTGTTTTTATCATTTACCTATTCGAGGACGAGCAAGAATTAAGCTTGGGGATGCTGATACGTCTTCAAGGTATCTATAATTTTTTTAGTGTTCCATGTTGCTATATTATCATTCTTGGATGTTTTACAATCATTTTATAGCAAGTTTATATCATTTTTTGGGACCAACCTATTGACATAGTGCCCAGTGCCAGTTGTTGTTTTTCGCTTGGTTTTTTACTTCGCAGAATATCAGTACCGAACGGAGTCCAAATGCAGTGAAACTTTTTGGAGATTTTTCTATACCAGAAGACACCCAGTGTGCCAAAGAAGTACCAAAGGGGAGGCCCGAGGGAAGCACAACCCACCAAGGCATGCCAGGAGGCCCAGGCGCGCCCAGGGGGTTGTGCCTACCTCTAAGCCCCCCTACACCGCCTCTTCGCCATATAAATTCCCAAATATTCTAGAAACCATAGGGGGCTTGACGAAACACAATTCTAGCCGCCGCAAGTTCTAGAACCACGAGATCCAATCTAGACACCATCACAGACGGGTTCATCATCCTCATTGATGCCTCTCCGATGATGCGTGAGTAGTTCATCATAGACCTACAAGTCCGTAGCCAGTAGCTAGATGGCTTCTGATGTCTACTATGCAACTTTATTCTTGTAGACAAGTGTTGGGCCTCCAAGCGCAGAGTTCTGTAGGACAGTAGCAATTTTCTCTCAAGTGGATGACCTAAGGTTTATCTATCCGTGAGAGGTTTAGGATGAACATGGTCTCTCTCAAGCAACCCTGCAATCAAATATAAGAAATCTCTTGTGTCCCCAAGACACCCATACAAATGGAAAATTGTATAGGTGCACTAGTTCGACGAAGAGATGGTGATAAAAGTGTAATACGGATGGTAGAAATATATTTTTACAATCTGAATAAATAAAAATAGCAAGGTAACAAATAGTAAACGGAGCACAAATGGTGTTGCAATAATGGAAAATGAGGCTTAAGATGCATACTTTCACTAGTGCAATCTCTCAACAATGCTAACATAGTTGGATCATATAACCATCCCTCAGTGTGCGATGAAGAATCACTCCAAAGTTCCTATCTAGCGGAGAACATAAGAATAAATTGTGTGTAGGGTACGAAACCACATCAAAGCTATTCTTTCCGTTTGATCTATTCAAGAGTTCGTACTAAAATAACACAAAGCTATTCTTTCCTTTCGATCTATCCTAGAGTTCGTACTAAAATAAAACCAAAGCAAATTAATATTCATAATACTCAATCCAACACAAAGACCTTCAAGGGTGCCTCAAGAATTCTACCGGAGAAACAAAAGACAAGAACATGCATCAACCCCTATGCATAGATTACCCCAATGTCACCGCGGGAATCCGCAAGTTGAGTGCCAAAACATATATCAAGTGAATCAATACGATACCCCATTGTCACCACGATATTCAATTGCAAGACATATATCAAGTGTTCTCAAATCCATAAAGTATTCAATCCAATAACAACGAAATCTCAAAGGGAAAAACTCAATTCATCACAACAAGATAGAGAGGGGAAAACACCATATGATCCGACTATATTAATAAAGCCCGCGATACATCAAGATCGTGACGTCTCAAGAACACGAGAGGGAGAGAGAGAGAGAGAGAGAGAGATTAAACACATAGCTACTGGTACAAACCCTTAGCCCCGAGGGTGGACTACTCCCTCCTCATTATGGTGGCCGCCGGGATGACGAAGATGGCCACTGGAGATGATTCCCCCCTCCGGTAGGGTGCCGGAATGGGGTCTAGATTGGATCTAGAGGATACAGAGGCCTTCTAGCGGTGTAACTTCTGATCTAGGGCTACCTAGATGGGTTTCGAAATATTTGGGATTTTATAGGGTAAAGAGGCAGTCCAGGGGGCACCTGAGGTGGGCACAACCCACCTGGGCGCGCCTAGGAGCCCAGGCGCGCCCTGGTGGGTTGTGCCCCCCTCGGGGCACCCCCCAGGTGCTGCTCTGGCCCATCCTAGGTGTTCTGGTCCATAAAAAATCTCCAAAGAGTTACGCGGTGTTTGGACTCCGTTTTATATTGATTTCCTACGATGTGAAAAACAAGCAAAAAACACCCAAGGTCAATAGGTTACTCCCAAAAAATGATATAAAGTTGCTATAAAATGATTGTAAAACACACAAGAATGATAAAATAACAGCATGAATACTTCATAAATTATAGATACGTTGGAGACGTATCAGCATCCCCAAGCTTAATTCCTACTCGTCCTCGAGTAGGTAAATGATAAAAGAAATAATTTATGAAGTGTGAATGCTAGCAAAGTGCACAAGTTTGATCAATGACAATTTCAATCACTTTTCCTAGCATCATAACAGCAATTCTTTCTTATAAAACTTCTCATGTTATAGTAGCAAACAATGAATTCTCTTGAAACTCAACAACCTATGTTCTCAGTCACCAAGCAATTGCAATTCAACTTATTCAACAGAGTCTAAGTAAGAGCTCCACATACTCAACCATCATATAGTCTTCTTTGATTGCTAACACTCACCACATACACATGAGCAAAATGTTTCAACTGGACACATAGAAAGATAGGGGCTTATAATTTCGCCTCTCAACGTATTCACCTTTGGGTGATGTCAATAATAATAACTCATGCTACCCATATCCAACTGGATATATGTGCCTAGATCTTTTCTCACCACATAATGCTTGCCAAGAGAGAAAATAAAAAGGAATAGAGAGAAAAAGTTTGACTCCTGCATGAAAGTAAATACATAAAAGTAAAAGATAGGCCCTTCGCAGAGGGAAACAGAGGTTTCCATGCACTTATTTGTTTGTATGATCAACCCCTTAGTGCAAAAGAACGTCATGTTATATTCCCCCTTATGATAGCAACCTTTATTATGCAGTATGTCTCTTTTATTCTTTGCCATCATAAGTTCATACAACTCTCAATTTTCTCTTACACTAAATGATCTAACACTTTTAGAAACAATTTTTATTGCCTTATTCCACCAATGACAACTTACTTGAAGGATCTTGCTCAATCTATAGGTAGGTATGGTGGACTCTCAAAACAAGATTTGGGTTTAAGGTTTTTGGATGCACAAGTAGTATCTCTACTTGGTGCGGAATTTTTGGCTAGCAAAGATAAGGGGGCAAGCACCACATGTTGAAGCATCTATGACAATATAACTTGTATGTGAATATGAGCAAATATAAATCATTACATTGTCTTCCTTGTCCAACATCAACAATTTTGGCGTATAATATTTTGATGGGGGCTCACAATCACAAAAGATTTCCAAGATAGTGTATTTGCATGTGAAAGTTCTCTTCCTTGTACTAATTATTCGTGAATTGCTTGTATGACCAATATTGTGATTGTCAAGCCTCAAAAGATTTCACTTTCTAAACCCAATGTGAAGCTACCACTAGGCATGATATGATTTCAACTTCATGATAATCAATTCATTCAATAATTTACTCATAGGATATAAGTGAAGCACTAGAGCAAATCCACATAAAAGAGCTTCATTGACGGGATGTGAATGCCTCTTACCTAGCCTCCTATTTGAGGACTCTATTTTATTTAAAAACTTTCAGGTTTAAGTATTTTATTAAAATAGAAAGAAAAATAAAATGACATTCTAAGAATAGCACAACTCATGTGAAGAAGCAAAAACTTAGGCTTAACCGATACTATCCGATAATTGTTGAAGAAGAAAGGTGGGATGCCTATCGGGGCATCCCCAAGCTTAGATGCTTGAGACTTCTTGGAATATTAGCTTGGGATGCCTTGGGCATCCCCAAGCTTGAGCTTTTGTGTCTCCTTAATTCCTCTTATATCACGGTTTCCCTAAATCTCAAAACCTTCATCCACACAAAACTCAATAGGAACTCATGGAAAAGTTAGTATAAATCAATGCAATAACCTTATCATTCTCTACTGTAGCAAATCACTAAAATTATTATTTGACATTTCATACTAAATGCCTCTGCATATTTAATACTCCTATCCTCAAATATAATCATTAAACAAGCAAACATATGCAAACAATGCAAACATAACAGCAATCTGTCAAAATAGTATAGTCTGTAAATAATGCAATATTCATCATAATTCCCTAACTCCAAAAATTATGAGAAAAATACCACACTGTAGGTAATTTATCTGAGATTATTTTGCAAAAAATCATCAATTTATCATATTCTTACTTTTCAAGGGAATTTTTGCAACAACGATAAACTTTCTGTTTTGAAACAGCAACATGTAAACTTGCAAAGTAAGCATGGCAAAGGCTATCATTGCCACTTTTATTGAAATAAAAGATGCAAAACATTATTATAAATAACAGCAAGCAAATCCTAACAAAATAAATTGATGCTCCAAGCGAAACACATATCATGTGCCGAATGAAAACATAGCTCCAAGTGAGGTTACCGATAATGTTGGAGACGAAAGAGGGGATGCCTTCCGGGGCATGGCCAAACTTATTTGCTTGGATCTTCCTTTAGTATTACCTTGGGGGTGCCTTGGTTATCCCCAATATTAGGGTCTTGTCACTCCTTATTCTCCTCATATCGACATCTCACCCAAAACATGAAAACTTCAATCACACAAAACTTAACGGAACCTTGTGAGATAGGTTAGTATGCTAAAGAGCAAACCATTTCACTTTTGGTACTGTCAAATACAAGATTCATAATTGTTTCCACACAATTCCCACTGTAGCATATAATTTCCACAATTTATATTGAGCAATATAAGCACTAGAAACAAGGAAACAAGCAAACTATGCATTGAAAACAAAATCTGTCAAAAACAGAACAGTCTGTAGTAATCTGTACTCAAACCATATTTCTGCTACTCCAAAAATTATGAAAAATTTGGACCACGTGAGAAATTTGTATATTAATATTCTTAAAAAATAATCAACTCAAAATCACTCTTCTGTTAAAAATGAGAGTTATTTTCGTGAGCGCAAAAGTTTCTGTTTTTCAGCAAGATCAAATCAACCATCACCCAACATGATCCCAAAGGCTTTACTTGGCACTTTACTGAAACAAAGACAATAAAACATGATTACTACAGTAGCCTAATCATGTGAACACTCAAAAACAGTAGGTAAAAATGTTGGGTTGTCTCCCAACAAGCGCTTTTCTTTAATGCCTTTTAGCTAGGCATGATGATTTCCATGATGCTCGCATAAAAGATAAGAATTGAAACACGAAAAAGAGCATCATGAATCACATGGAAAGCACATTTATGCCTAACCCACTTCCTATGCATAGGGATTTTGTGAGCAAATAATTCATGGGAGCAAAAATCAACTAGCATAGGAAGGCAAAACAAGCAAAACTTCAAGATTTTCAACACATAGAGAGGAAACTTAATATTATTGCAATTCCTACACGCATAAATTCCTCCCACATAATAATTTTCAGTAGCATCATGAAGAAATTCAATAATATAACCATCAGATAAAGCATTCTTCTCATGACACAAAAGCATAGAAAACTTATTACTCTCCCACATTAGCAAATTTCTTCTCATCAATAGTGGTGGGAGCAAACTCAACAAAATAACTATCATGAGAGTGAAAATTAAAATCATGATGACAAGTTTCATGGTTATCATTATTATTTATAGCATCACCATAATCATCATAGATAGCAACTTTTTTATCATAGTCAATTGAAGCCTCATCCAAAATGGTGGATTCATCACTAAATAAAGTCATGACCTCTCCAAATCCACTTTCATCATTATAATCATCATAAATAGGAGGCATGTAATCATTATAACAAATTTGCACATAAAATCTTGGGGGGCTAAAAATATTATCTTCATCAAACATAGCATCCCCAAGCTTGTGCCTTTGCATATCATTAGCATCATGGATATTCAAAGAGTTCATGCCAACAACATTGCAATCATGCTCATCATTCAAAGATTCTATGACAAACATTTTATAGCAATCTTCTTCTAACAATTGAGCACAACTTTCCTTTCCATCATTTTCATGAAAGACATTATAAATACGAATAATATGATGCAACCTCAATTCCATTTATTTTTGTAGTTTTCTTTTCATAAACCAAACTAGTGATAAAACAAGAAACTAAAAGATTTGATTGCAAGATCTAAAGATATACCTACAAGCACTCACCTCCCCGGCAACGGTGCCAGAAAAGAGCTTGATGTCTACTACGCAACTTTATTCTTGTAGACACGTGTTGGGCCTACAAGCACAGAGTTTTGTAGGACAATAGCAATTTGGTTTATCAATCCGTAAGAGGTGTAGGATGAAGATAGTATCTCTCAAGCAACCCTGCAATCAAATACATGAAATCTCTTGTGTCTCCAACACACCCAATACATGGCAAATTGTATAGGTGCACTAGTTCGGCAAAGAGATGGTGATAAAAGTGTAATATGGATGGTAGAAATATATTTTTATAATCTGAATAAATAAAAACAGCAAGGTAACAAATAGTAAATGGAGCACAAATGGTATTGCAATAATGGAAAATGAGGCCTAGGGTGCCTACTTTCACTAGTGCAATCTCTCAACAATGCTAACATAGTTGGATCATATAACCATCCCTCAAAGTGCGATGAAGAATCACTCCAAAGTTCCTATCTAGCGGAGAACATAAGAATAAATTGTTTGTAGGGTACAAAACCACCTCAAAGCTAATCTTTATGTTCGATCTATTCAAGAGTTCGTACTGAAATAACATAAAGCTATTCTTTCCGTTCGATCTATCCTAGAGTTCGTACTAAAATAACACCAAAGAAAATTCATATTCATAATACTCCATACAACACAAAGAACTTCAAAGAGTGCCCCAAGATTTCTATAGTAGAAACAAAAGACGAGAATGTGCATCAACCCCCATGCATAGATTACCCCAATGTCACCGCGGGAATCCGTGAGTTGAGTGCCAAAACATATATCAAGTGAATCAATATTATACCCCATTGTCACCACAAGTATTCAATTGCAAGACATATATCAAGTGTTCTCAAATCCATAAAAGTATTCATTCTGATAACAACAAAATCTCAAAGGGAAAAACTCAACTCATCACAACAAGATAGAGATGGCAAAACACCATATGATCCGACTATATTAACAAAGCCCGTGATACATAAAGATCGTGATGTCTCAAGAACACGAGTGAGAGAGAGAGAGAGAGATTAAACACATAGCTACTGGTGCAAAACCTCAACCCCGAGGGTGGACTACTCCCTCTTCATCGTGGTGGCCGCCGGGATGATGAAGATGGCCGCCGGAGATGATTCCCCCCTCCTATAGCGTGCCAGAACGGGGTCTAGATTGGATCTTGTGCACACAGAGGCCTTGTAGCGGTGGAACTTCTGATCTATGGCTACCCCAAAGGGTTTTGGAATATTTGGGATTTTATAGGGTAAAGAGGTGGTCCAAGGGGCACCCGAGGTGGGCACAACCCACCTGGGTGCGCTTGGGGGTCCAGTCGCGCCTTGGTGGGTTGTGCCCCCTTCGGGGCACCCCTCAGGTGCTTCTCTAGCCCATCCTGGGTGTTCTAGTCCATAAAAATTCTCGAAGGAGTTACGCGGTGTTTGGACTCCGTTTGATATTGATTTCCTGCGATGTAAAAAACAAGCAAAAAACAGCAACTGGCACTGGGCACTGGGTCAATAGGTTAGTCCCCAAAAATGATATACAGTTGCTATAAAATGATTGTAAAACACCCAAGAATGATAAAATAACAGCATGAATACTTCATAAATTATAGATACATTGGAGATGTATTAGCTTCTTCTCTCTTTTTGATTCTCGACACAATGTTCTCTTAGAGATGTATTTCATGTAACTTTTTTTGTGGTGTGTTTTTTGGGATCCAATGAACTTTGAGATTATGATCAGGTCTATATCCATGAAAGTTATTTGAGTGTTCTTTGATCTCTTCTATGCATGATTACTTATAGCCCGTATTTGTTCTTCAAATCATTAATTTAGTTAGGCTAACTAGATCAATTTTTCTTGCCAAAGGAAGATATGCTTTGTGATTGGTTTGATCGTGCGGTGTTCTTTCCCAGTGACAGTAGGGGCAGCAAGACACGCTTGTATCATTGCTATTAAGGATAACAAGATGGGGGCTATTCCTACATGAATAGATCTTGCCTACATCATGTCATCATTCTTATTGCATTACTCCGTTTCTCCATGAACTTAATACACTAGATGCATGCTGGACAGCGGTCGATTGTGGAGTTGTGACGCCCCCGATTCAATCGTACACTAATCATGCACGCAAATGTGTACGATCAAGATCAGGGACTCACGGGAAGATATCACAACACAACTCTAAAACAAAAAAAAAGTCATACAAGCATCATAATACAAGCCAGGGGCCTCAAGGGCTCGAATACAAGTGCTCGATCATAGACGAGTCAGCGGAAGCAACAATATCTGAGTACAGACATAAGTTAAACAAGTTGCCACAAGATGGCTAGCACAAACCGGGATACAGATCGAAAGAGGCGCAGGCCTCCTGCCTGGGATCCTCCTAACTACTCCTGGTTGTCGTCAGCGGGCTGCACGTAGTAGTAGGCACCTCCGGTGTAGTAGGGGTCGTCGTCGACGGTGGCGTCTGGCTCCTGGACTCCAGCATCTGGTTGCGACAACCAGAAAGAAAGGAAAGGGGGAAAAAGGGGGAGAAAGCAACTGTGAGTACTCATCCAAAGTACTCGCAAGCAAGGAACTACACTACATATCCATGGGTATATGTGTAAAAGGGCGATACCAGTGGACTGAACTGCAGAATGCCAGAATAAGAGGGGGATAGCTAGTCTTATCGAAGACTACGCTTCTGGTCACCTTCGTCTTGCAACAGGTAGAAGAGGGTAGGTTGAAGTCCTCCAAGTAGCATCTCCAAGTAGCAACTCCAAGTAGCATCTCCAAGTAGCATCTCCAAGTAGCATATCCAAGTAGCATCGCATAGCATAATCCTACCCGGAAATCCTCTCCTTGTCGCCCCGTTAGAGAGCGATCACCGGGTTGTATCTGGCACTTGGAAGGGTGTGTTTTATTAAGTATCCGGTTCTAGTTGTCATAAGGTCAAGGTACAACTCCAAGTCGTCCTGTTACCGAAGATCACGGCTATTCGAATAGATTAACTTCCCTGCAGGGGTGCACCAACTTACCCAGCACGCTTGATCCCATTTGGCCGGACACACTTTCCTGGGTCATGCCCGGCCGCGGAAGATCAACACGTCGCAGCCCCACCTAGGCACAACAGAGAGGTCAGCACGCCGGTCTAAACCTAAGCGCGCAGGGGTCTGGGCCCATCGCCCTGAGCACAGCTGCATGTTGCATGGGCGGCCGAAAGCAGACCTAGCTTAGTGGCGTTCGAGTCCAATTCGGCGCGCGCCGCTCCGTCGCTGACGTCTGAAGTGCTTCGGCTGATACCACGACGCCGGGATACCCATAACTACTCCCACGTAGATGGTTAGTGCGTATAGGCTCGTAGCCAACTCAGATCAAATACCAAGATCTCGTTAAGCGTGTTAAATATCCGCGAACGCCGAACAAGGCCAGGCCCACCTCTCTCCTAGGCGGTCTCAACCTGCCCTGTCGCTCCGCCACAAAGATCCACTCGCGGGTGCTCCACCAGCCGACCCGAGTTTAGCCTCCACATGTATCATGTAGAAAGTATATAGTATATACCCGTGATCACCTCCCGAGTGATCACGGCCCGATAGTATAGCACGGCTGACGGACAAGAATGTAGGGCCACAGATGAATATACTAGCATCCTATACTAAGCATATAGGATTGAAGGTAAAGGTATCAACAGTAGTAACAAGGACAGGCTATGCATCAGGATAGGTATAACGGAAAGCAGTAACATGATACACTACTCTAATGCAAGCAGTATAGAGTAGAATGGGCGATATCTGGTGATCAAGGGGGGGGGCTTGCCTGGTTGCTCTGGCAAGAGAGAGGGGTCCTCAACTCCGTAGTCGTACTGGGCAGCAGCAGCGTCGGTCTCGTGGTCCACCGGAGAGAAGAGGGGGAAGAAACAATGAATACAATGCAAACAAATGCATATCGATGCATGACATGACAAGTAACGATGCTAGGTGTGCCCAATCGCGGTAGTAGGTGATTCCGACGAAGGGGGGGAACATCCAGGAAAGTATTCCCGGTGTTTCGCATTTTCGGGCAGAGGAGCCGGAGGGGGAAAGTTGCGTGTTCGGTATGCTAGGGGTGTGTGGCGGACGAACGGGCTGCGTAACCGGGTTCGTCACGTCGTTCTGAGCAACTTTCATGTAGAAAGTATTTTCATCCGAGTTACGGATTAAAAGATATGATTTTCTAAAGATTTAAATCATTTTCTGATTTTAATTATTTATCTAAAGCCAACATTATCCAGAACAGTGTCTGATGACGCAAGCATGACATCAGAGTGATGTCAGCAGGTCAACTGGTCGGTTGACCAGTCAAACCAGACAGGTGGGTCCAGTGGGACCCACATGTCATTGTCAGGGGCATTAACAGAGTTTTGAAACTAATTAAATGGGTTAATTAGCAGGTAGGGCCCAGTAGGCAGTGAGAGATTAGGTTTTAATTAATTAGCAGTTTATCTATTTGTTTTTATTTGTTTTATGGGATGGGGCCCGCATGTCAGTGGCAGTAGCTGCCACGTCAGCGAAGTTGACTTGGTCAACGTGGCCAGTTGGGGCCCCCAGGCCCACAGGCAGCGACCCAGGGGTGGGGCCCGCCTAGCCACGTCGGCGGACGGTGCCGGAGCGACTCCGGCGACCCAACAGAGGCGGCCCCTCGCCGGAGTTGGCCGGAACCGCGCTACGGGGCACCAAATCGGGCGCGGCCAGGCTCTCTGGAACGGCCTCTTCGCGCCGCGTCCGATGGAGGGGAGCACGACGGCGTGGGTGGCCGGAATGGTCGCCGGCGACGAGCGCGGCGGGCTGCAGTTCGGGCGCGGACGAAGATGGCGACACAGCGCGCTTCGGGGTGAAAGGGAAGGCTAGGGTGGACCTGCGCGAC
Source organism: Triticum aestivum (assembly GCF_018294505.1). Lineage (NCBI taxonomy): Eukaryota > Viridiplantae > Streptophyta > Magnoliopsida > Poales > Poaceae > Triticum > Triticum aestivum. The sequence continues at coordinate 466,039,606 of NC_057807.1, read as the reverse complement.
GCGCTGAGCACAAAGGACTCGGCCCCGTGACCATTTGGTCACCGGAAGGGCGCCGGCGACGCGTGCAGGCGGCGGCGCGGTCGGGTCCCCGACGAGAAACGCGCTAGTAGGCACGGGAAGGCTATTGCGCGGGCGCGTTGGGCTCCTAGGAACCCCAGGAGTGCAACGGCGAGTTCGGGCGTGCGAGACGACGGCGGCGAGGTACGCCGTGGCGACCAGAGCCTCGGCAATGGCGGCGGTTGGCTACAGAGCGCTAGGGGGCCAACGAAGAGCAGCAGGGGGAGGAGAAGCTCACCGTGCGGCACGCAAGATGGCCCTTGGGAGTTTAGTAGCTGGAGAGTCGACGGTGCTCGTCGGAGATGCGTCGGGGATCCGAGGAAGAAGACGAGGTTGGGGCAGCGTTCGATGGTGCTCGGCGTCCTGCGTCTTGGCGTGGAGGCATAGTCGAGGGAGGCGGAGTGTGCGGACGCGTCGGAAGGGCGTGGAGGTCGCGGTGGCCGTGAGTACTACGGCGGCGAGGCCATGGTGGCGCTCGGTTGCCATGGGGAACGAGGGGGCGAGGTGCAGTGGATCTGGAGGGTGGAGCGCAGGGACCGAGGCGAGAGTGGGGGGGGCGAGTGGGAGGAGGAACCGAGGAGGCGCTGCGTGGCGACCTTATCCCCTCGTCTCGTCGCCGGCGAGGGGAGTTCGGTTGGGACGCGCCCTGTTCCGACCCGGGTCGGGGGAACAGGGGAAGGGGACGCGGTGCGGGAGCTGGGTCGGCTGGGCCGGCCAGGCTGGCTGCGGGCCAGGGGGGTTGGGCGGTGGCCGTGCGGGTGGGTTGGGCTGCCTGGTCCAGGGGGCTTCCCCCCCTTTTTTTGTTTTTTTTTGTAATTTCTTTCTTTTATTTATTTTCCCTTTCTGCTTTAATTCATTTTAACAACTTAGACATTTTATAAAAATGTGTTTACTCCACCATAATTAACTTTGTAATATTTGACAACCCCCGAACATTTTGGTTTTAATTTTTGAAAAATTTTATCGCCATCATAATTTTGAATTGAATTTCAAAACCGTTTTGAACTAACTCGAGATTAGCAACTATAATCGAGGTGACGTGGCAACACTAGCAGAGGATCACTGTAGCTTAATTACCCGGGCGTCACAATTCTCTGCCACTACAAGAAATCTCGTCCCGAGATTTAAGAGGCAGAGTAAGGGGGAAAGGTCTGGTTACGATATTTCTAACGGGCCTCCTCGAAGAAGTTAATCCCTTTCATTGATGTCTTCAATTCTTTATTCCCAAGCATCATGATGAAGTTGTCGTCCTTTCTTCAGGGAACTCCATCGTACTTACAAATAGGTAAGGGGTAGCTCTACAATGATAGGATGTTATAAGGGAAAATTATCTGGGGGTATCCCAAGAATCAACTTATGAGTATCTCTCGAGTTGAACAAATGACACACATCGAGAGCAAAGTAAGACAGTGGGATAAGAAGTTTCAAGCGGATAGCCAATCGTTCATTGCCTAAAGCAGAGTGCGAAAGGGGTTCAGAGCAACGGGAATAAGTATTGCGTCCGATACCAGAATAGATCAACAGGCAAGTGGCCCGTGAATTACATACAAAGTCAAGCGTGAGGAATATCTTTGGAAACATGGTGTACAGGAGAGTCAGGTTTCGATCCTGTGGAACTGTGGGTTATGGGCCCACCATGTGGGTTAAAAGTAGGAAAGGCGGTGACGTCTTGCACAATCATGATAGCAAGGCATGTCAGAGAGTAGCATGTCAGTTATGTCGGCAGCAATGTCGGTACCAAGGGCGAGGGACGAAGAGAACCATTTTCCTGCTCGTTGAACGAGGCGGACCAGTAGGCGAAGTTCTCGTCCATCAGTGGTTAACGGAATGTCATCAACAAAAGTAACAAGGTCATACTGACATAATTGTACAACGAGGTGTTTACATAAGCAGGAGAATATTACTGCTCAGATCATATAGTTCACAAGAAAGGTTAAACCAACAATGGAAGGAAAATATGATCATCAGATTAAACAGAACAATGGAAAGGAAATTATGTTTAAACACATATTTCAAGGGTATATCCTTCCCAAGGACAAGCAGAGCATGATATCCATGTCAGGATATAATGTAGAAAACTCTTTAGGTAGGGGAGAGAATTTTCATGACATTGCCCATACAACGGTGTTTGGGTAATTGAGCAAGAAACATATAGTATTGGGCTTCAAATGGTCTTGTTGAAAATCGGAGTACCATAGACATGCTTCGAGATAGCATTGACATGGACATCAGGTGAAGATCAGACTTTGGAAACACGAAGAATCCATCAGGAATATCTTGTAGAATAAGTCTTACAATTTCCTCATGGATGAATGGTTAACCTTGCTGAAAAGGAATCTATAATGATAGGTCCTCCAGCCGGGGGGGGGGGCTTGCTAGGCATGACATCATGTTACCGGGTCATCAAAGGATCAATATCATAACTCTTGGAAAGTTGTCCTAACCATCATATCTGACGGAGATTCAGGTATGATTGGTGTCAGGATACCTCAGGCTCAGGATGCCTGAGAAGAAAGGTGCAACACCAATTGACGGGATGACACTGTAAGATTCTCGGGAAATGAACTATGAAGTGACTTCCGTTAACAAGAGTTCATCATTAACCCAAGGAGAGGACAAGGATGTGTCTGGTGAACTCAACGGCAATTCGCCGAGATTCCCAAAAGATGGATTTCCACCATTAAGTGAACAAGGAGATAATATTTGCCAAATCAAATGATATAAGGAAGTATGCTCGAGGAAAACATACACAATTAAACATTGGTTGAAATGAGCGCCCGAAATATGGGTTGGGTTGCACGACCAATGTCAGAATGGTGATTCAATTAGCAAAGGACTTAGAATGAACTATCTCCCATTCACTTCAAAGCAATAGGGTTGCTAGAAGTTTTGAATTCACACATCATAGATCCATTGTCGGTATTCCGGTTGAAAACAATACGGGGACCAAGGAATGAACGAAGATGGCAAGATGTATTATGATATCAAGAATTATTAAGAGGTGGTGAAATTCTCACCACATTCTTGACAAAAAGAGATGGTAATACTTCCGAGGTAAGGAAGATCAATTGTTGGACAGCAAGGAACTCAAGGTATAACACCAAACATGAACAAGCTTGTGTTGGTGGGAAGGCAATAAAGTGGTCGATGATAATACAATTCATCGAGGCAAGGATGGTATTCCTCATCATGAATTCAATTGATATCCTGGATGAGCTCAGAATGTTGATGATCACGACACCTTTGTCGCGAGAGTTCATGAAGATGTAATCGATCGGCGACGACATCAAGTCAAAGTAATGATGATGTGAAAGGTTATTGGAACCAAGGGTACGACACAAACTCGAAACCAAGCTTTTTGTTCAAGGCGAAATGATATGACGATGAGGATCGACGTAAGGTTAGTTCATCGTCGAAAATTGTGCTCCAAGAAGAAGGACCGGATAGCACAGTTAAAATCAACACGACAAAGATATAGCCAAACAGGCTAGGAATGGCGTGATCGGGTACAAACTCATACTTATAGAAGCTTACTGAAGAGTTGTTGAACCATAGAGCGGACTCGGTTCAGTTATCGGTGTCCTTGAGTGTTTAATAACTCAGAGCCCGTGAAAAATTGGAATCAGTGGGAAGGTAGCAATTGATGAAGAACTCATAAGGAGTTATGCAGTTCCATGATAATCTCGAGATACCAGGGGGGTAATACTCGACACAAGATCAAAGTAAAGGTTGGACTGGTGTATTGATCCATAGGAGACAATTGTTTTAACTTGTCCGAGAAATGAGATCAAAGAAGAACAATCATGGTCGGAACCACGGTTGCAAGGGATCAATTCACAGATACCATATGTTAGTTATCAAGGAAATAGTTATTGTTACAAGAAGCTTCCATGATAGGATATACATCGCGTCCATGGGCATGAACACAAAGTTCAAGGTCGACTCCCACTTCTCCAATGCATACCCTTTCATTCACTTCTCGCTTTCGATGAAGTTATAGCGTTGAAATTTTATCTGGCAAAATACCAGAAGAGTACGACTCGTGAAAACTTTCGAGTTCACACATATTAAGGAAGGCATAGGTTCAACCCATCGGGGCATCTTAGAATCATATACCAAAATCTTTAGAAGTAATTAACTCAAGCTCGAAGGCAGAGCATGGTTGAGAAAGCAGACGATACAATTTACCAAAGGCATTATGTATCCGAGAAAAGGCTCACAAGTTTATTGAATATGAAGGGCGTTGTCAGATAAAATCCAACAAAGGACCTGGTGGTCCACAAGGGATCTGACGTGAGCATCGGTGCTCAACTAGAGGACGCATATTATAGAAACAACTGACTAACTCAATTGTCAAATGCAAAGGAATTATGATTTCCAAATCAAGGGATTAGAAGCAATGCTCTGATTAGGGGTGGACAAGTTGAATAGCCTTAGGGTACAATCAAAGACAATTGGATTGGTCGAGAACCAAATCCAGTTAAAAGAATGGAAGCTCAGCCGGAAAGGTAATTTATAAGGATCAATGATGATTGCGTGTATTCACAACATAATGAGTCAACAGACTCAAAATGATAATGACAAGGAATGTCAATAAGATTTCTATACTTATGGGATTAATCATAATGAAAGCAAACAAGAAATTCCAGAGCAATAGGTTGCTAAGGATTTTCGAAATATCGGGTGGTATTTCGAAGACTTCTGTGTAACACATGAACAACTGGGGGATGGGCGGATACTCGATAAATGCGAGAATTAACCGTAGGGGTATTCAAGTGACAAGAACCGCAAGGCAGTAAGCTCAAGGGATTATCGAAACCACGACGAGTTTTTCAGGGTATCTTGTAATAACAAGATCACTGGGGATGAATGTAAGAATAACAAATGCAAGTAGTTATCCATAAGGGTTTGCGGTGGAAGGTGAATTGCAAACGCGATGAACACAAGTTCTCGGGTTAACAGCGGAGAGTATCTTCAGGGTCTTCTAGTGCAGCAGACGATCATCAGTAATAAGGGGCTCTCCGGGTGAAAATGATAACGAGATCCTAATGTTAGATTTAGTAAAATTCATTTAACCCGAATAGAAGAGATGTCAGAGTCCCAGAGTATAGGTCGAGGAATAAAAGATCCTAATACCACCCAATGGCGACATGTGTCCGTAAGACACACAGCCATGTTAGTAAAAGTTTTGTAAAGTCTAGACTCAACTTCGGCCAAGGAGTGTGGAAGGGGGATTCCTACAGGCAGTCGGCTCTGATACCAACTTGTGACGCCCCCGATTCAATCGTACACTAATCATGCACGCAAATGTGTACGATCAAGATCAGGGACTCACGGGAAGATATCACAACACAACTCTAAAACAAAAAAAAAGTCATACAAGCATCATAATACAAGCCAGGGGCCTCGAGGGCTCGAATACAAGTGCTCGATCATAGACGAGTCAGTGGAAGCAACAATATCTGAGTACATACATAAGTTAAACAAGTTGCCATAAGATGGCTAGCACAAACCGGGATACAGATCGAAAGAGGCGCAGGCCTCCTGCCTGGGATCCTCCTAACTACTCCTGGTCGTCGTCAGCGGGCTGCACGTAGTAGTAGGCACCTCCGGTGTAGTAGGGGTCGTCGTCGACGGTGGCGTCTGGCTCCTGGACTCCAGCATCTGGTTGCGACAACCAGAAAGAAAGGAAAGGGGGAAAAAGCGGGGAGAAAGCAACCGTGAGTACTCATCCAAAGTACTCGCAAGCAAGGAACTACACTACATATGCATGGGTATATGTGTAAAAGGGCCATATCAGTGGACTGAACTGCAGAATGCCAGAATAAGAGGGGGATAGCTAGTCTTATCGAAGACTATGCTTCTGGTCACCTTCGTCTTGCAACAGGTAGAAGAGGGTAGGTTGAAGTCCTCCAAGTAGCATCTCCAAGTAGCAACTCCAAGTAGCATCTCCAAGTAGCATCTCCAAGTAGCATCGCATAGCAGAATCCTACCCGGCAATCCTCTCCTCGTCGCCCCGTTAGAGAGCGATCACCGGGTTATATCTGGCACTTGGAAGGGTGTGTTTTATTAAGTATCCGGTTCTAGTTGTCATAAGGTCAAGGTACAACTCCAAGTCGTCCTGTTACCGAAGATCACGGCTATTCGAATAGATTAACTTCCCTGCAGGGGTGCACCAACTTACCCAGCACGCTTGATCCCATTTGGCCGGACACACTTTCCTGGGTCATGCCCGGCCGCGGAAGATCAACACGTCGCAGCCCCACCTAGGCACAACAGAGAGGTCAGCACGCCGGTCTAAACCTAAGCGCGCAGGGGTCTGGGCCCATCGCCCTGAGCACACCTTCACGTTGCGTGGGCGGCCGAAAGCAGACCTAGCCTAGTGGCGTTCCAGTCCAATTCGGCACGCGCCGCTCCGTTGCTGATGTCTGAAGTGCTTCGGCTGATACCATGACGCCGGGATACCCATAACTACTCCCGCGTAGATGGTTAGTGCGTATAGGCTTGTAGCCAACTCAGATCAAATACCAAGATCTCGTTAAGCATGTTAAATATCCACGAACGCCGAACAAGGCCAGGCCCACCTCTCTCCTAGGCGGTCTCAACCTGCCCTGTCGCTCCGCCACAAAGATCCACTCGTGGGTGCTCCACCAGCCGACCCGACTTTAGTCTCCACATTTATCATGTATAAAGTATATAGTATATACCCGTGATCACCTCCCGAGTGATCACGGCCCGATAGTATAGCATGGCTGACGGACAAGAATGTAGGGCCACAGATGAATATACTAGCATCCTATACTAAGCATATAGGATTGAAGGTAAAGGTATCAACAGTAGTAACAAGGACAGGCTATGCATCAGGATAGGTATAACGGAAAGCAGTAACATGATACACTACTCTAATGCAAGCAATATAGAGTAGAATGGGCGATATCTGGTGATCAAGGGGGGGCTTGCCTGGTTGCTCTGGCAAGAGAGAGGGGTCCTCAACTTCGTAGTCGTACTGGGCAGCAGCAGCGTCGGTCTCGTGGTCCACCGAAGAGAAGAGGGGGAAGAAACAATGAATACAATGCAAACAAATGCCTATCGATGCATGACATGACAAGTAACGATGCTAGGTGTGCCCAATCGCGGTAGTAGGTGATACCGACGAAGGGGGGGGGACATCCGGGAAAGTATTCCCGGTGTTTCGCATTTTCGGGCAGAGGAGCCAGAGGGGGAAAGTTGCATGTTCGGTATGCTAGGGGTGTGTGGCGGAAGAACGGGCTGCGTAACCGAATCGTCACGTCGTTCTGAGCAACTTTCCTGTAGAAAGTATTTTCATCCGAGTTACGGATTAAAAGATATGATTTTCTAAAGATTTAAATCATTTTCTGATTTTAATTATTTTTCTAAAGCCAACATTATCCAGAACAGTGTCTGATGACGCAAGCATGACATCAGAGTGATGTCAGCAGGTCAACTGGTCGGTTGACCAGTCAAACCAGACAGGTGGGTCCAGTGGGACCCACATGTCATTGTCAGGGGCATTAACAGAGTTTTGAAACTAATTAAATGGGTTAATTAGCAGGTTGGGCCCAGTAGGCAGTGAGAGATTAGGTTTTAATTAACTTATTTAATTAATTAGCAGTTTATCTATTTGTTTTTGTTTGTTTTATGGGATGGGGCCCGCATGTCAGTGGCAATAGCTGCCACGTCAGCGAAGTTGACTTGGTCAACGTGGCCAGTTGGGGCCCCCAGGCCCACAGGCAGCGACCCAGGGGTGGGGCCCGCCTAGCCACATCGGCGGACGGTGCCGGAGCGACTCCGGCGACCCAACAGAGGCGGCCCCTCGCCGGAGTTGGCCGGAACCGCGCTACGGGGCACCAAATCGGGCGCGGCCAGGCTCTCTGGAACGGCCTCTTCGCGCCGCGTCCGATGGAGGGGAGCACGACGGCGTGGGTGGCCGGAATGGTCGCCGGCGACGAGCGCGGCGGGCTGCAGTTCGGGCGCGGACGAAGATGGCAACACAGCGCGCTTCGGGGTGAAAGGGAAGGCTAGGGTGGACCTGCGCGACGCGCTGAGCACAAAGGACTCGGCCCCGTGACCATTTGGTCACCGGAAGGGCGCCGGCGACGCGCGCAGGTGGCGGCGCGGTCGGGTCCCGGACGAGAAACGCGCTAGTAGGCACGGGAAGGCTATTGCGCGGGCGCGTTGGGCTCCTAGGAACCCCAGGAGTGCAACGGCGAGTTCGGGCGTGCGAGACGACGGCGGCGAGGTACGCCGTGGCGACCAGAGCCTCGGGAATGGCGGCGGCTGGCTACAGAGCGCTAGAGGGCCAACAAAGAGCAGCAGGGGGAGGATAAGCTCACCGTGCGGCACGCAAGATGGCCCTTGGGAGTTTAGTAGCCGGAGAGTCGACGGCGCTCGTCGGAGATGCGTCGGGGATCCGAGGAAGAACGCGAGGTTGGGGCAGCGTTCGATGGTGCTCGGCGTCCTGCGTCTTGACGTGGAGGCGTAGTCGAGGGAGGCGGAGCGTGCGGACGCGTCGGAAGGGCGTGGAGGTCGCGGTGGCCGCGAGTACTACGGCGGCGAGGCCATGGTGGCGCTCGGTTGCCGTGGGGAACGAGGGGGCGGGGTGCGGTGGATCTGGAGGGGGAGCGCAGGGACCGAGGCGAGAGTGGGGGGGCGAGTGGGAGGAGGAACCGAGGAGGCGCGGCGTGGCGACCTTATCCCCTCGTCTCGTCGCCGGCGAGGGGGGTTCGGTTGGGACGCGCCCTGTTCCGACCTGGGTCAGGGGAACAGGGGAAGGGGACGCGGTGCGGGAGCTGGGCCGGCTGGGCCGGCCAGGCTGGCTGCGGGCCAGGGGGGTTGGGCGGTGGCCATGCGGGTGGGTTGGGCTGCCTGGTCCAGGGGGCTTCCCCCCTTTTTTTGTTTTTTTGTAATTTCTTTCTTTTATTTATTTTCCCTTTCTGCTTTAATTCATTTTAACAACTTAGACATTTTATAAAAATGTGTTTACTCCACCATAATTAACTTTGTAATATTTGACAACCCCCGAACATTTTGGTTTTAATTTTTGAAAAAATTTATCGCCATCATAATTTTGAATTGAATTTCAAAACCGTTTTGAACTAACTCGAGATTAGCAACTATAATCGAGGTGACGTGGCAACACTAGCAGAGGATCACTGTAGCTTAATTACCCGGGTGTCACAGGAGTACTAGTAGTAGATGCAGGCAGGAGTCGGTCTACTAATCTTGGACGTGATGCCTATATAATGATCATTACCTGGATATCATCATAATTATTCGATCTTCTATCAATTGCCCAACAGTAATTTGTTTACCCACCATGTGCTATTTTCTTGAGAGAAGCCACTAGTGAAATCCACGGCCCCCGAGTCTATTTTCCCATCATATATTTTAAGATCTATATTTCTATTTGCCTTTTCTTTCATTTGCATCTTTTATTTTCAGATCTATATTATCAAAAACCCAAAAATACCTCGCTGAATGTTATTTGCTGTTATTCTATTTGCATTTATCAATCTATCACATATATTTTCCCTTCAACTTGCCAATTTTTGGTGCCATTACCCGAGAGGGATTGACAACCCCTCTTTCGCGTCGGGTTGCAAGTATTTGTTCTTTGTGTGCAGGTACCATTTAAATAGTGTTGCTTGGTTCTCCTACTAGATTGATACCTTGGTTTCATAACAGAGGAAAATACCTACCGTAGTTGTACTACATCATCCCTTCCTCTTTGGGAAATACTGGCGTAGTTCAAGCGACATCAATTGTAGGCTTGTTAAAGTAAGAACAACACCCAAGCACCGGTCCACCCACATATCGAATTATCAAACTAGCGAGTGTGAATCAAATAAACATGATGAAAGTGACTAGATGAATTCCCATGTGTCCTCGAGAATGCTTTGCTTACTATAAAAGAATATTCTGGCATGTCCTTTACTATAAAAGGATTGGGCTACCTTGTTTCACCTTTGTTACAATTACTACTTTTTATTTGTTACGAGTTACATTGCTATCAAACTATTTGTGATAATTTTAGTGCTTGCAGAGAATACCTTGCTGAAAACCGGTTGTCATTTCCTTCTTCTCCTCATTGGGTTCGACACTCTTACTCATCGAAAGGACTATGATTGATCCCCTACACTTGTGGGTTATCAATAGGCATCATGTTCGAGACAAGTAGACCGACTCATGCCTCCATCTACTACTATTACTCCACCAATCGACCGCTATCCAACATGCATCTGTGGTATTAAGTTTATAAAAACTGAGTAACGCCTTAAGCAAGATGACATAATGTAGACAAAGTAAGCCAATCAATATGAATAAACCTCATCGTTTTACCATTAATGGCAACAGTACAAATATGTTTCTTGTCCCGTTCTATCACTGGGATACAGAGCACCGCAAGATTGGACCCATTACAAGGCACTTCTCCTACTGAAGATATATCAATCTAGTTAGCCAAACCAAATAGGTAGATTGGAGAGAAATACAAGGCTATAACAATCATGCGTAATAAAGTTCATAAAAGACTCAATTACTTCTCATGAATATCAAGATCATAAACCCACAATTCATCGGATCCCAACAAACACACCGCAAAAGAAGATTGCATCGGACAGAACTCCAAGAACACCGAGGAGAACATTGTATTGAATATCAAAGAGAGAGAAGAAGCCATCTAGCTACTGGGTATTGCTACTTCCTGAGCTTGCATTGGTTTTTCCCTTGAAGAGGAAATGGTGATGCAGCAAAGTAGAGATAAGTATTTCCCTCATTTTGAGAACCAAGGTATCAATCTAGTAGGAGGTACAAGCAAGTCTCCAATCTATGCACCTGCACAAACAATCAAACACTTGCTCCCAACGCGATAAAGGGGTTGTCAATCCCTTCATGGTCACTTGCAAGGATGAGATCTAATAGAGATAGACTAGGACATATGTCCGTGCGTTGCACCGGGAGAAACAAATTCTCACATGTAACCATGTAATATGTGAATGCACTTACATGAGAGGCATGGTGCTCCTGGTTGTAACTCGCTCAATCATTGAGGCGGCCTGGGCATGTGACCACCTAGACGTCAAACTGAACTGCACCATGTATGCAATAACCCTCAATTTTCACCATTTGGGACTCTTCAATAAACAGTTATACTATGCATATGGTCCATACGTAGTCCCTCATATTCTCACTCGATTTTTATTTATATTGTTGTCGACTTGTTTCATGGTGGGAGGGCGGGTCCTACATGTATGTATGCAACTCGAGGCCTAGTAATCTAGTCCCTCGTACTCCCGCATGCCTCCATAGGGCTAATTTTTTGTTAGTTATTATCTCGGAACACAAAAGTCATAACTTGGTTCTTATAGCAAGTAAAATATCTTTGCTTAGTAGTAGCTTTGACCAAATCACCAAAAGAGTGTGAATGTAGATTAGCATTTATTTGAAGTACCATTATGCTAGCCTCTTAAGATATGGTTTATTCGGATTTCAGTTTTAGAATTCAACAAAAAAACGATCTTAAAAATCCTAGTGTTATCCCTAAAAAATCCAGTGTTACAAAAAATATATAAGAAAGGCTATGCATCTAGGAACATGCAACGCCCCTTCTGAATAATCATTAGATCACTAAAATGTTAGCAGAAGGATGTAAGTATAGCCTAACTGAAAACGGATCACTAAGTAGGTTTATGCTTCCAAGCACAGAGAGGACATGATCACCAATGGCAAAAGCCAATATTTAGTAGTAAATAACCTTATATAATTAAACTGTACACTAAGATGTACAAACTTAACTCTACAGTCTCTGATGGAGGCTACAAACAACTTAAAATCCTTATGTTCTCTTGGTGACGAGGTTCTACTTCAGTTGCAATTTCTTTTCTGAAATTCTGCTCGATTTCAGTAAGTCAACAAAGTTCCATTTGCATCCGCTGCTACACTTCCTAAAACTCTCTTTACTAATTGAGCACTATATCCTTGCCTTAGCTCATTATTGTTTTCTTCTGCTCAATAGATGTCGTTTGTCCCTTCGTAGCCTTGAATCAAGTTGTGTAGTTCCCTACTTCCATCTTTCTTTGAATTTTCAGCTGTCTAGTATTTGGTCCCTTTCTTCTATAGCTTTTGTTAATCAAGCCAGGGGCACAACTTAATTATCTCTACTCTCATATGTAACTCCAACTCCAGCTTACCAGTTTAGAAAAACCAAGTCAGCACAACTCAATTATATGTACTCTCATATGTAATTGTCAGGAACACTTCAGTTAGATAAGTAATAAATCTTACATATTTGTTTCGTAATGGAAAAGTCATGTTTTCTTGACAAAAAAGTTATAACTAACCAAAGAAAGAAAGTTTTCACAATAGGTCTCTAACTTCGTGGTATTTGTAAACATTCGACAGAGTACCACTATAGAATTTAGCATTGCTATTACTTAAAATAGAAAATCTCAACCTTTAGAAATGACAGCCTGCCTTTCCTCCTATCAGCATCATGTCGATTAATTCACATTAAAGAATGTATATCATGGAAATCTTGTGATGGTGCAACAATTATGTATATATATATTAGGCACATGGTAGATTACTCTTGGTAAGCAATGATAGCAGGCAAAAACTGTACTCTTTAATTTTGAAGCGTAATGTTGCCCATCTGGATCCAGTGAGTGATGCGCCATAGCAAGGGCAATTCTAGTTCTTTAGGAGTAGTTTTTCAGCGTTATCAGCAACGATTAGGAATATTACCTGCATTGCAGAAGAATTAACAAAGTGAATGCAAGTTCATATATCTAAAAAAAGATCAGTAGGTTATGGAGACTCAAAAATAATACTTCTCTATATGTGTGATTTGTTAGAGTACAGTGTTGTAATTGTTTCTTCATGAAACACATTCTAGAACTTTGAAAACTTGTGTGCCTTCTTTCATAATGGACCGTGGCTTCATACTCAATTGAATTTTAAGTACGGGCTCAATTCTAAAATTGGTATTTGTAATTATAAGAAGTAAAATATTAAGAAGAAAGGAACTGATGATTCCCACTTAAAATCCAAAGTACCCCAAGGATAAAAATGCATATCCCAAAGGTCAGTGGAATACAGTTGTAAAAATTGTGGGATTACTATTTATGTCTTGGTTCACTTGTCATGCTTGTCCTCTCATTCAGATAGCTGACTACTCATTCCTTTCATAAGAGCAAATTAATTGTACACCATTGGTTCGAGTATAAACAAAATAGTAATCTATTTTTTTGTTAATACATACGCAAAACCCATGGAAGCATAACTGAACATATAATAAAAGCCTATAAGGTTGAAAATAACCCATAATTTGATTAATATACAGAGACTAGAAACTGAATAACTCTGAATAACAGAACATCTGCTAGTAAGAACTCAATATCTCAATCAGCTTTGGGTTCCAAGCACATAGAATTAAATATGTAAGATTTGGCGAGAGGAAACCGGCCATCATGAAGAAATGTACCAGGTATATCAGTAGTCCATGATTGTAATGTATATCAAGTCCTTTCTTTTTTTGAAGTAACACTAGTTCTTACACTATTTGGACACTATATTTGAGATAAGTTAAATTATATGAGTACAATTTATCTGATTCCTAAGCATGTATCAACAGGGCGGTGAATAGAGAAAGGGATTGAAGAAATAGAGCTACCCATCCGATGTATAGTGGGCATTTGACTGATAGGAAAACAACACAAACATTGAGGAGGTTAACAGGGGACCACAAGTTGTTCGCGGTCTCGCTGATGGAGGCGACTTATTTGTTTCAGATTTATTTCCATCGATACACCTCCTCAATCATCATGGTACATACATCTATCAAAATAAATTGGAAACAAGATTGTAGCATGATCAAAACTTGGACGCTAAGGATATGCAAGCATATAGAAAAATGATCAAGGAGGACTACATAATCTCAATTGGAGCATGATTAGAATTTGGACAATCGATTTCTTTGTTTTGAAAGAAAACATATAACAGATGAAGTATGAGAACTAAACAGAACTCTTTTGCATCAGATTGTAGTTAAACAAAATGATTATAGATGATTAGCTATTACACCCAACTAATAAAATGAAAAAGGAGGGGTCTACAGGAAAGGGAAATTCAATGTGTCAATCGAAACTCAAACTAAAGGTCGCACGCAAGATGAACCATACCTCTGTAAATTCTTCAACCACACAAGGCAGGAAGCAGCCCACCAAACAATGAAGGCGTGCACCACACCAGCGACAATTATTCATTGGAACACTAAGCGGGTTCCAAGAAGATATATTGAAGTGTCTATCATGTAGCCCTACCAATTGCCTGCAGAGTTTGACTCTATAAGTACCCAAGAACAATATGAAAAAATCTCAAGAAATTTTATCAAGGATATAACCAGGTAGGATTATTCTCATAAACAATCCAAATTGGCAAACTATGAGTTGAAGATGCAGATTTCAGTTTCCCTAAATGACCGAGATGCATCTGTAACTCCAACATAAAAAAAGAGGTACAACTAACCATATAGATTTTAGAATACAATACTTGTCCAGAATAAATGGGGGCTAACTATCCAGCACCAAGCCTGAACCAACGTGACGCTTATCAGGTTTCTTGATCGTCTAATTTAAGGGAGCAAAAAAGGAACAAATTCTATGTGAAAACTCCATTAATGTCTTTAGGTAAATGCTTCTTCGTGTATCATATATGGCAGTTTGATAGAAAAAGTAAGAAAATAATAGAGCAAATTAAAATATAATTATGTTTATCAAAAAGGTATAAGATAATCGATGAACTATAGTTGTTGTAAAGCTCATCACCAATGTGAAGTATTAACAAGCAATAGCAGCCTTATTATATTGGAAAGAAGAAACGTGTGAGACCTTGGGTTGTTTTTTTTAACTAGATAAGAAAAGCTACAGGTAGTCCTGACATTCTTGTAGGCGCCACTAATTGTGAGTATACATGTGTAGAGTCACACAATTGAAACAATGAAAGAATATAAAACCGGCCAAAGACACCCTTTCCAGAATGCAACACATGAGGCAAATATTGTCCAGGAAACAAATATGATTAGTACAACATCACCTCATTCAAAACCATTAGGATGAGTTCTGGAAGACCAATTTCCACAAGCCTAGCTACATGTATTTCATCATGCATGTATATTTTATTCACTCTTCCAAGATTACAAAAGCAAGGCAAATAAGCCGGTGATGGAGCAAAACTGAAAGCCAAGTTTATAAAGACCGAATCCAACTCCGATCAGTACCTGCAAAACAATAGTCATTTACTCTTGCTTCAGTAAATAATTATAGCAACACAGAGCAGTGATATCATACCACACACATGAAATCACCACCACATCAGTTGCCCTATCGAATCAAATCCAGTACTCGAGGAACCTAGCTTCGCTTTGGAGTAACCCAAGGGCTGGGAGGTCGGCGTCAGATGGTACATACCTCACACTGGCGGGAGGAGGCAGTACTGGTGCATGAATTTAATGTTTGGCGCAGGGGTAGCGGAGCGGGTGCTCGTCGTCGCTTCAGATCTGGCACACGTCCCCCTCCTCGTCCTCCACAGGTTCAAGATATCTGCCATGGCTGCGTGGGCCTCCTCCTAGCAAGCACATGCGGAGGGGTTAGGGGAGCTGGCATGGATCTGTCATCTTCTCCATTGGGGAGGGAGAGGTGGTGTGGGCGAGTGGTGCTCGCGGTCGCGATTGCGAAAGGAGGAGAGGTAACCCTAGGTTCGGCAAAAATGTTACCAATGGAGTCTCTACAATATCCGCCATGGATGCATGGATGAGGGAGACGGCGACAGAAGGAAAGAGGATAGGATGAGGGAGATGCCATGGCTGGGTTGTTCACTCAGCAGCGGCGGCGGCAGCGAGAGGGAGTGGATAAGATGTAGAATATGGGGGAGAAGAAGCACTGCAGGTTGAATGTATCGAATGACAGTGAGTTTCATGCAAAAACAAAACATTTTTCACGTATCCACTTAAAAAGGGATTATGGGTTTAGTTACCAAAAAATATAAGGACTTTTTTGCAAAAACGCCACGACAGTGACCCTGCCAAACCCAATCCGTGCTTTATTATTATTAGGGAAAGATATAAAAGATTACTAAAATGTAATACAAAATACAAGTAAACAAAACTCAGTGAGGTATTTTGGGGTTCTTTGGTTTATAGATCTGAAAATATATGATGGGAAATAGACCCGGGGGCCATAGATTTCACTAGAGGCTTGTCTGTTGAAAGAAAACATACGGTGGGTGAACAAATTACTGTCGTGCAATTGATAGAAAAGTGCAAAGTTATGACGATATCCAAGGCAATGATTATGAATATAGGTATCATGTCCGTGTCAAGTAGACCGAAACGATTCTGCATCTACTACTATTACTCCACACATCGACCGCTATTAGCATGCATCTAGAGTATTAAGTTCAAAACACGAAGTAACGCCTTAAGTAAGATGACATGATCACTGGTACAACAACGTGTGGAGTAATAGTAGTAGATGACATGATCAAACAGTCACTCCAAGGAAAACGTTTCTGTTCGTAGGTACATCACACACAATTTTCCCCATTAAATCGTTTGTGATAGCATTGCCATTGCACATGATATTAACAATTTTATCGTTTGCGTTATTGAATGCATCACACATGGTGCATAGAACAAACTGTGTGGTAAAGGTTGTCCATCACACGCAGTTTTTATGTGGTAAACGTTTGCGCAAGGTCGCCTAACGCAAACAATTTTCAAGAGGATGTCATTGATCCAACACAGTTTATTCCTAGAAACTGTGTGCGTTGCCTGAGGTCATCGCCCACGGTGTTTTCTCAATAATCGTTTGCAATAAAAAAACAATTAGTATGCTAATTGCCCTGTTACTAATAATCCATTTATTGATCTAATTGACATTTCATATTAAGCACACAATATATTTCATTTCCATATTAAGGAAGCAGGATTTCATAATTGAAACACATCAGAGTACAACATCATATAGCTTCAGCACTCAGCTACCCTATTACACAGCTGCACCAGCACCAAGTTTCACATGCAACATCTAGAACCTTTCGATATTAGCATCATAGACGGTACATAGACAGATGCATCTCATCTGGAAACTGGTGAAGCGGAAGGCGGATATTAAGCCTTCATTGATGTTGAATGTCTTTGCAACTTTAGGCCAGTGCCTGTGGATGATTGACCGCCCATCCTTTGTCCTCTTCAGGAACACTTCAATATTGAACCGTGGGTGTTGTATGAAAACCTTCCTCGACTCCTGACCATAGAGGTGGTTTGAGAGGTAATCATCAGTGAAATGCTTTGGAAAGGCCTAAAAACAAGGATGTGCATAAATATCTTCTCTATATTGGAAATGGGGCAAAGGAATAAAAAAGGCAAGGTATAATAGTTAGTACCATTTTCTAGTGAACTGGTGTCTTCTTCATTGTGCAGACAAAGATCTTGTTGTTTTTTGTCGCTAATTTCTTTATCCTAACAATCTTTCTGAGTTTCTTGACTTGATTGATATTCATGGACAACTCATTTCCCCATATGCAAAAAGGGTCGAACAGTGGGTCAAAACCTCTAACAGCAGGATCTACATGTGCAAGACCAAACTTTTAAAAACCTAAATATTAGAATGGTTCCTGCAATTTCACAATAATGTGTTATTAGACAACGGACCATGCATGTGCTAACCTTGATTGCAAACCTCAGTGCTTCCCATTGTTTCCCTACAACACATATAAGGTAGTTAGTCATCAGGTTAAGTGAGGGTTCGCTTGCAATTAGTAAAATATGTTGATGGAAAATAAGCACATTGCAGATTCATCAGATTAATTGAAGCAACATAGAAAACTCATTTATCCAAACCAAGCATGATTAAGAACTAGGAAATATAGCACTTGTATATATTTCTCATGTATTAAGTGTAGCCAAATTCGATTTATTCCTCACATGCCCAACAATACAAAATTCTACCCACGACAATTGGACATCGCATTGCAGAATTGAACCAAGCAGTTAACTAAACACCACAACAAATGAACCAAACATTAATTGTGCACCACATTGCACAATATAACATACTCCTAATAGAAGATCAGACAGTTAACCAAACAGAGCATGCTTAACAACTTGGATATATAGCAATTGTATTCGTTTCTCATGTATTTAGTAAACGAAAATTCAATTTATTTCTCACATGGTATACAATAACAGAATGCACCCACAACAATTGAGCATCGTATTGCACAATTGAACCAAACAGTTAACAAAACGCCACAACAAATGAACCAAACGTTAACTAAGCACCACATTGCACAATATAACATACTCCTAATAGAAGATAAGACAGTTAACCAAACCAAGCATGCTTAACAACTTGGAAATACAACAATTGTATTTGTTTCCCATGTATTTAGTACAGCCAAATTCGATTTACTTCTCACATGGTATATAATAAGAGAATGCACCCATAACTATTGAACATCGCATTGTAGAATTGAACCAAACGGTTAACTAAACACCACAACAAATGAACCAAACATTAACTGAATGCCACACTACATAATGTATAACATACTAGAAGATCAGATTGCTAACCAAACCAAGCATGCTTGGCAACTTGGAAATATAGCAATTGGAAACTAGAACATCACATTTGCAGAATTGAACCAAACATTTAACTGAAGAGGACAACTAATTAACCAAACAGTTAATAAGTGAGAACCACATTGCATGACATATAGAACGTATACACTGGAGCAACAGATTGCATGGTAAAATTAGATAGCACAATTCACTAGAATTTGTTAAGGAAAGGCAGGAGCAGCACACGCAACGGGTAAACCGAGCATGCTCGACTAGCATAGCTAGAAAATGGCAAGGTCCTCCTCCAAGATCTAGGGGTCGGCATGGCAGCCATCGCGATCTCATCCATGCGTGCGGACATGATTTGCATCTCCGCTGCCAAATGCTCCTCTAGCTCCTGGCTATACTACATGCACGATGGCTTAGGGCGGCGCTTATTTGGTGGAGAGATCGGTGATTTGGTTGGAAGGTGTCGCACCGGCGGTCGGGGCATGTGGAATGTGGAAGGAAGAGGAGCATGGGGGTCGGGTGTGGATTACCTGCCTGAATAGACGAGGCCGAGCAGCGTGAAGAAGGGTCGTCGGTGAGAAGGTGGCACTGAAAGCAAGGAGTGAATGTTTCAACTTGGAAAGGAAGGCGGAAATAGGGGAAATGTGGCTTTTGGTAAGGGGAAGGGGCGGGGAGGTAAATATTTTTGCGGAAGCCGGAAATTTTGAATCGGTTCAGCGAAAAAGCTAGCGCGCAAAGTGTCATCAGACACAGTCCCTTATTTAGAACTGTGTACGATATGTGAACATCACAAACGATTCAGATAGCTTAACCCGTGTGTGATGAGTTTGAACGTCAAATTTTTTGGTTCAAATTTCCCTGGTTAAAGTGGTCATCCATGTCATTGCATAATTTGGGTACACAAAGGAGACTACAACACACCCACACTTCTTAATCGAGCAAGTTCAGCAATTAAACAGAGCTAGTTGACCTAAACCTTACTCTAACAAATTAAGGACCTATGCTCTTAGCTAAACAAAATAAAGAGTACTACTACGGCTGATGCTCGTGGATCTCCGCCGCCTCCTCCATATCCAGCTCGCGCCCGACGGTCTCCTAGAGAAGGGGCTCCATGGCATCCATCGCACCATACTCGGCAAGCATCTCGCCATCCACGTCTGCCATCTCTTTGGAAAAGGCCGCCACGAGCTGGGCGTGGGCGGCCGTGATCTGGGCTTGGACGGGCTCCGTCGTGGCAAGGTATTGATATGTCTCCGTCGTATCTATAATTTTTGATTGTTTCATGCCAACATTATGCAACTTTCACATATTTTTGGCAACTTTTTATATGATTTATTGGACTAACCTATCGATCCAGTGCCCAGTGCCAGCTCCTATTTTTTGCATGTTTTTTGTATCGCAGAAAATCCATATCAAACAAAGTCCAAACGCGATAAAAATTTACAGAGAATTATTTTAGAATATAAGTTATTTTTAGGAGGTGGAATCAATGCAAATGGGTTCCCATAGTGCCCACAACCCAAAAGGGTGCGCCACAGGGCCCAGGCGCGCCATGGTGTCTTGTGCCCTCCTCGAACATCGGTTGGGGCCCTTCTTCTCGCGCAAGAAAGATAATTTATGGAAAAAAATCGTGTAAAAATTTCAGCGCAATCGGAGTTACGGATCTCCGGGAATGTAAGAAACCGTGAAGGGCCAGATCTGGGGGAGGGGGAAACAGAAGGGAACATGGAGACCATGGACCAGAGGTGGAACTCTCCTCCCATCTAGGGGGGAGGCCAAGGAAGAAGAATAAGGAGGGGGCTCTCTCCCCCTCTCTCCCGATGGCGTTGGAGTGTCACTGAGGCTAGGATCGTGACGACGATCTACATCAACAATCTTGCTACCGTCAACACCAACTCTCTCCCCCTCTATGCAGCGGTGTAACACCCCTTCTCCCTGCTATAATCTCTACTTAAACATGGTGCTCAACTCCATACATTATTTCCCACTGATATTTGGCTATCCTATGATGTTTGAGAAGATCCATTTTGTCCTATGGGTTAATCGTGATCTTGGTTGGTATGATTGTATATTTTATTTATGGTGTTGTCCTACGGTGCCCTCCGTCTCGTGCAAACATGAGGGGTCCCTGATGTAGGGTGTTGCACTATGTTCATGGTTTTCTTATTGTCAGTGTTGTGGGGGTGACAGCAGCCTAAACGCGGATAAGTGGGTTATGGCGTATGGGAGTAAAGAGGACTTGATACTTAATGCTATGGTTGGGTTTCACGACCTTAATGATCTTTAGTAGTTGCGGATGCTTGCTAGAGTTCCAATCATAAGTGCATATGATCCAACTAGAGGAAGTATGTTAGCTCATGCCTCTCCCTCATATAAGATTGCAAGAATGATTACCGGTACTTGTTATTGATTGCGTAGGGACCAATGACTTTCTTGTTGACAGAACTATCCACTTTTATTACTTCACAATTTATTCGTAGTTTTATTCTCGCAAAGTACTCATAGTTTTATTCTTGCAAAATAGTTTCATACTTGTTTTAGCTAAAGCAAACGTTAAGTGTGCGTAGAGTTGTATCGGTGGTCGATAGAACTTGAGGGAATATTTGTTCTGCCTTTAGCTCCTCGCTGGGTTGGACACACTTATTTATTGAAGAAGGCTACAAATGATCCCCTGTACTTGTGGGTTATCAAGACTTTTTTCTGGTGCCGTTGCCCGGGAGCAATAACATGGGGCAAATATTCTCGTGTGTGCTTGTTTGCTTTATCTCTAAGTAGTTTTTATTTTCAGTTCTAAGTTGTTCTCTGTCTTTAGTTGTGGATATGGAACACGAAACACCAAAAAAATTAGTTGTAATTGCTACTCATGGAGATGGGGAACCTCTTAAAACACTCGATGCTTGTTATGTGAAAGATATTATGCACTACTTTGATAATCCTGAGAAAACCCCATTCAACTATATAATGGGAGTAATGTTGGATTAACGTGAATACTTTAGGGATTATCGCTTGACTCAGAAAGGGAAATTGTTATGGGATCAAATACATATGTTGCATTGGTATGCTCAGGAGCTATGCTTGTGATATGATTATATTTGGTTCTCTAGGATGAATGCTCCACACCTTCCCTTTTCATGCAAATTTAATGATAATGAAACCATGGCTTCTTATGCCAATGGTATATATGATTACTATAATGTGGAATGAATAGAAGAATTTGTTTCTTTTAAGGGTGCTTATGAAATTGAGACTTTGTTTTTAAAGTATGAAGCTTTTGATGATGATGTTTATGGACCTGAAAATTTTGCCATCCTTAAATATTGCTATGATAATTACAAATACAATTCCAATGTTGATGTATTTATTGAGAAAGTCTTTGTTGTCCAAGAAGAGACTAATATTTTGCAGGAGTCTATGGAAGAAGAAATTGATGAAACCGTTAGCTCACTGGATGAAAAAGATGATGAGGAGAGCGAAGAACAAAAGGAGGAAGAGCGGACTAGCTACCCGTGCCCACCTTCTAATGAGACTAACTCTTGAACTCATACATTGTTTAATTTCCCTTCGTTCTTATAGAAGGATGAATGCTATGATAATTGCTATGATCCCGTCGACTCTTTTGAAATATCCCTTTTTATGATGCTTGCTATTCTTCTGGCCAAGATGCCAATATGAATTATGCTATTGGAGATGAACTTGTTGTTGTTCCTTATGTTAAACATGAAATTGTTGCTATTGCACCCACACATGATAGTCCTATTATCTTTTTGAATTCTCCAAACTACACTATATCGGAGAAGTTTGTTCTTATTAAGGATTATATTGACGGGTTCCCTTTTACCGTTGCACATGATAATTTTGATGAATATAATATGCATGTTCTTGCTTCTCCTACTTGCAATTATTATGAGAGAGGAACTACATCTCCACATCTCTATGTTTCCAACATGAAAAAATTGCACGAAACTACTTATTCTATGTATTGGCCATTACTTGATGTGCATGAATTGTTCTTGTATGACACCGATGCTTAGGAAGAGAGTTAGACTTCGTCATTGCATGATATATGTTGCTTGTGCTCTCCTCCCATCCACTTTTATTACCTCACAATTTATTCATAGTTTTATTCTCGCAAAGTACTTATAGTTTTATTCTTGCAAAATAGTTTCATACTTGTTTTAGGTAAAGCAAATGTTAAGTGTGCGTAGAGTTGTATCGGTGGTCGATAGAACTTGAGGGAGTTCTGCCTTTAGATCCTTGTTGGGTTTGACACTCTTATTTATTGAAGAAGGCTACAAACGATCCCCTATACTTGTGGGTTATCAGGTATGCGGCGAAGGAATGGACGGCTGCTCGAACGCTCTCGGCAATTGCCAACTCTTCGGTCATGGGTTGCCGACTGTTGTCGGAGAAGCTTGATTCGATTTGGGCGGTGATCGTCACGAGCTGGGCGTGGGCAGCCTCGACATGGTCGTGGGCGGCCTCCATTAGGGCTAAGGCCGCCGCTGCAGAACGAACAGCTACTGTGCCGCTCTCGCCACTTGCTATCCCTGAGGCATATGTTGCTGCCGCCACCTAAGAAGCAACAACAGCCGTTTGGGCTGCCTTGGCCACCCGGTTGCAGATTGCGGTCGCGCTCATGCACCATGTTAGCACGCGATCTCGCTGGAGTGAGCCGCCGAAATTGCCCTCATGATGCGGGTGAGGGAGTCCTGGATTAGGGGGTCCTCGGACAGCCGGACTATATGCTTATGCCAGACTATTGGACTATGAAGATACAAGATTGAAGACTTCGTCCCGTGTCCGGGTGGGACTCTCCTTTCCATGGAAGGCAAGCTTGGCAATTCGCATATGTAGATTTCCTTCTCTGTAACTGACTCTGTGTAACCCTAGCCCCCTCCAGTGTCTATATAAACCAGAGGGTTTAGTCCATAGGACAACAACAATCATAATCATAGGCTAGCTTCTAGCGTTAGCCTCTACGATCTCGTTGTAGATCAACTCTTGTAATACTCATATCATCAAGATCAATCAAGCAGGAAGTAGGATATTACCTCCATAGAGAGGGCCCGAACTTGGGTAAACATTCTGTCCCCCGCCTCCTGTTACCATTAGCCTCAGACACACAGTTCGGGACCCCCTACCCGAGATCCGCCGGTTTTGAAACCGACATTGGTGCTTTCATTGAGAGTTCCACTGTGACATCGAAAAAAGGTTTGATGGATCGCCTTGTTATCAAGGACAACATCACCTCTGGGGGAACCCTGGCTTTAGGCCAAACCCTCCGACTGGGCGGCTTTGTCATGACTGCCCGTCCGGCCGCCGTGCCGACGATGACTTCTTGGGTCATCAAAAATAGCCTCCTCGTTAGCTCGGAATACGCCAAGCAGATGGATCCAATGGAACTTTCGTCCTTGAACGAGCTCTTGGATCACATTGCCGCCCTAGGAGTGGCTACGAACTATGATCAGATTGGGCTTAAACCCGATCAAAGAGAGATTAACTCTCCACCGGTCACCCATCAGATAGCGGTGGTGGAGGAGCGATGCAGCGATTCTTCCTCTATTTTGAGGATGAACTATGTCCGTATACCCGAGCTCTCCGAGTCGGATACCCGTTCGCGGGAGGACAGGACCCAAACTCTAAACTTAGAATCAGACAGCGGGCCAGAAAAATTGGGCAACATCCCGGAACCCGAACTGCTAAGTTCGGAAGTTCCTCTGTCCCTGGGTCTCAGATTCGGGTCAGGTTTCGGACTTAAATCCACCCACCCACCCACCCAGATACAAGTGATCTTTCCCACATTAGACAACAATCCCAAGAGACAGTACATCACTTTCGGGCTAGATTCCTCCTTGTAATGAGCAAGGTCAAGGATTGTCGCGAGAAAGACGTAATCTCATTCTTTTGCAAAAATTGCATGGACAAGGGAATCCTCAACGCCATAAGTCACCATGACATATCACACTTTGCTGAATTGGCGGCCATAGTACAGAAGTACTGTGCAATGGAAAGCGCCTGGAAAACCCAAGCAAAATTCTGGGATCCTCCGGCTCTCACTAAACCCCTCATCCAAACTAAAAGGGTGCACTCTCGCAAGTCACCTGATCCAATTTAAAAGAAACCAAAGCCCACTACAGGGCGTGGAACCGTATTGGAGGGATCGCTCAATGGGCCATGCAAAATTCACACCACACCGTGCTACGCCTTGAGCTTGCATTGATTTTCCTTGAAGAGGAAAGGGTGATGCAGCAATAGTAGTGTAAGCATTTCCCTCAGTTTTTGAGAACCAAGGTATCAATCCAGTAGGAGGCTCCTCAGAAGTCCTATGCACCTACACAAACAAACAAAGAACTCGCAACCAATGCAATAAAGGGGTTGTCAATCCCTTCACGGCCACTTGCGAAAGTGAGATATGATAGAGATAGTATGCTAAGATAAATATATTTTTGGTATTTTATGATATAGATTGGAAAAGTAAAGATGCAAATAAAAGTAGATTGAAAGCTTATATGATAAAGGATAGACCCGGGTGCCATAGGTTTCATTAGTGGCTTCTCTCAAGATAGCATAAGTATTACGATGGGTGAACAAATTATTGTCGAGCAATTGATAGAAAAGCGAATAATTATGAGATTATCTAGGCATGATCATGTATATAGGCATCACGTCTGCGACAAGTAGACCGACTCCTGCCTGCATCTACTACTATTACTCCACGCATCAACCGCTACCCAGCATGCATCTAGAGTATTAAGTTCATAAGAACAGAGTAACGCATTAAGAAAGATGACATGATGTAGAGGGATAAACTCATGCAATATGATATAAACCCCATCTTTTTATCCTCGATGGCAACAGTACAATACGTGCCTTGCTGTCCCTGCTATCACTAGGAAAGGACACCGCAAGATTGAACCCAAAGCTAAGCACTTCTCCCATGGCAAGAAAGATCAATCTAGTAGGCTAAACCAAAGTGATAATTCGAAGAGACTTGCAGAGATAACTCAATCATACATAAAAGAATTCAGAGGAGATTCAAATATTTCTCATAGATAAACTTGATCATAAACCCACAATTCATCGGATGTCGACAAACACACCGCAAAAAGAGTTACATCAAATAGATCTCCACAAGAGAGGGGGAGAACATGGTATTGAGATCCAATAAGAGAGAAGAAGCCATCTAGCTAATAACTATGGACCCGAAGGTCTGTGGTAAACTACTTACAACTCATCGGAGGGGCTATGGTGTTGATGTAGAAGCCCTCCATGGTTGATTCCCCCTCCAGCGGAGCGCCGACGAAGGCTCCAAGATGGGATCTCGCGGATACAAAAGGTTACGGTGGTGGAAATTGTTTTTCGTTGGCTCCCTGGATGTTTTCGGGGTACGTCGGTATATATAGGAGGAAGAAGTACATTGGTGGCCCCCCGAGGGGCCCACGAGACAGGGGGCACGGCCTCCACCCTCGTGGCCGCCTCGATCGCTTCTTGACTTGCACTCCAAGTCCTCAGGATCACGTTCGTTCCAAAAATCACGCTCTCGAAGGTTTCATTCCGTTTGGACTCCATTTGATATTCCTTTTCTTCGAAATACTGAAATAGGCAAAAAAACAACAATACGGGCGGGGCCTCCGGTTAGTAGGTTAGTCCCAAAAATGATATAAATGTGTAAAATAAAGCCCATAAATATCCAAAAGGGGTAATATAATAGCATGGAACAATCAAAAATTATAGATACGTTGGAGACGTATCAAGCATCCCCAAGCTTAATTCCTGCTCGTCCTCGAGTAGGTAAATGATAAAAATAGAATTTTTGATGTGGAATTCTACCTACCATAATTCTCAATGTAATTTTCTTTATTGTGGCATGAATTTTCAGATCCAAATGATTCAAAATAAAAGTTCATATTGACATAAGAAATAGTAATACTTCAAGCATACCAATAAAAGCAATCATGTCTACTCAAAATAACATGGCTAAAGAAAGTTCATCCCTACAAAATCATATAGTTAGGCTATGCTTCATTTTCGTCACACAAAAATGTTCCCAAATTCTACACCCCCGATGACAAGCCAAGCAATTGTTTCGTACTTAAATAATCTCAAACTTTTTCAACCTTCACGCAATACATGAGCGTGAGCCATGGATATAGCACTATGGGTGGAATAGAATATGATGATGGGGATTGTGTGGAGAAGACAAAAAAGGAGAAAGTCTCACATTGACGAGGATAATCAACGGGCTATAGAGATGCCCATCAATTGATGTCAACATGAGGAGTAGGGATTGCCATGCAACGGATGCACTAGAGCTATAAATGAATGAAAGCTCAACAAAAGAAAACTAGTGGGTGTGCATCCAACTTGCTTGCTCACGAAGACCTAGGGCATTTGAGGAAGCCCATCGTAGGAATATACAAGCCAAGTTCTATAATGAAAAATTCCCACTAGTATATGAAAGTGACAACATATGAGACTTTCTATATGAAGAACATGGTGCTACTTTGAAGCACAATATATGAGACTCGCTATATGAAGAACATGGTGCTACTTTGAAGCACAAGTGTGGAAAAAGAGATAGTAACATTGCCCCTTTTTATTTATTTTCTTTTTTTTCCTTTTTTTCTTTTTCTTCTTTTTTGGGCCTTTCTTTTTTTTGTCCTTTCTTCCTCCCCCCCCCTTTTTCCTTTTTGGGGATAATGCTCTAATAATGATGATCATCACACTTTTATTGATTACAACACATGAATTACAACTCGAAACTAGAACAAGATATGACTCTATATGAATGCCTCCGGCGGTGTACCGGGATGGTGCAATGAATCAAGAGTGACATGTATGAAAAATTATGCATGGTGGCTTTGCCACAAATATGATGTCAACTACATGATCATGCAATGGCAATATGACAAAAGTAATGTGTGTCATGATGATAAACGGAATGGTGGAAAGTTGCATGGCAATATATCTCGGAATGGCTATGGAAATGCCAAAATAGGTAGGTATGGTGGCTGTTTTGAGGAAGATATAAGGAGGTTTATGTGTGATAGAGCGTATCATATCACGGGGTTTGGATGCACTGGCGAAGTTTGCACCAACTCTCAAGGTGAGAAAGGGCAATGCGCGTTACCGAAGAGGCTAGCAATGATGGAAAGGTAAAATTGTGTATAATCCATGGACTCAACATTAGTCAAAAGAACTCATATACTTATTGCAAAAACTTAGAAGTCATCAAAAACCAAGCACTACGCGCATGCTCCTAGAGGGATAGATTGGTAGGAGAACACCATCGCTCGTCCCCGACCGCCACTCATAAGGATGCACAATCCAAGGACACTTCATGTTTCAAATTTGTTACACAACTTTAACCATACGTGCATGCTATGGGACTTGCTAAATTCAACACAAGCATTATTCAAATTCATAATCACCCAACTAGCATGACTTTAATATCACTACCTCCATATCTCAAAACAATTATCATGTATCAAATTGATCATAGCATCCAATTCACTTCCTATGATAGTTTTTATTATACCCAACTTGGATGCCTACCATTCTAGGATCAATTTTGTAACCATAGAAAATACCATGCTGTTCTAAAAGACTCTCAAAATAATATAAGTGAAGCATGAGAGACTAGCAATTTCTACAAAATTAAGCCACCACCGTGCTCTAAAACATATAAGTTAAGCACTAGAGCAAAAACCATCTAGCTCAAAAGATATAAGTGAAGCACATAGAGTATTCTAATAAATTTCAATCAAGTGGGCTTCTCCCAAAAGGTGTGTACAGCAAGGATGATTCTGGTAAACTAAATCAAATACTAATATCATACACGACGCTCCAAGCAAAACACATATCATGTGGCGAATAAAAATATAGCTCCAAGTAAAGTTACCAATGAACGAAGACGAAAGAGAGGATGCCTTCCCGGGGCATCCCCAAGCTTAGGATTTTGACTATTATTGAATATCTTGGGGTGCCATGGGCATCCCCAAGCTTAGGCTTTTGCCACTCCTTATTCCATAGTCCATCAAATCTTTACCCAAAACTTGAAAACTTCACAACACAAAACTCAACAGGAAATCTCATAAGCTCCGT
The DNA here is from genome assembly GCF_018294505.1 of Triticum aestivum. NCBI lineage: Eukaryota > Viridiplantae > Streptophyta > Magnoliopsida > Poales > Poaceae > Triticum > Triticum aestivum. Next base: position 466,010,799 of record NC_057807.1, on the reverse strand, counting down.
TAGTGAAAGAAAGCAAAACCACCACATAAGGTACTGTAATGAACTCATTCTTTATTTATATTGGTGTTAAACCTACTGTATTCCAAGTTCTCTATGGTTCATACCACTTAATACTAGCCATAGATGCATCAAAATAAGCAAACAACACATGAAAAACAGAATCTGTAAAAAATAGAACAGTCTGTAAAAATCTGTAACTAACGCAAACTTCTGGAACTCTAAAAATCCTACCAAAATAGGAAGGCCTATAAATTTTTTCTATTGATCAGCATAAAAAAGAATCAACCCAAAAGCGTGTTTCTGTGATTTCACAAAACTAATTTCGTGCGTGCAAAGTTTCTGTTTTTCAGCAGAATCAAATTAACTATGACCGTAGGTTATCCTATAGGTTCTACTTGGCACAAAAACTAATTAAAACATAAAAACACATCTAAACAGAAGGTAGATGAAAAATTTATTACTAAACAGAAACAAAGACAAAAACAAAAATAAAATTGGGTTGCCTCCCAACTAGCGCTATCGTTTAACGCCCCTAGCAAGGCACAAAAGCGAAGATAGATCTAAGTAGTGCCATCTTTGGCATTCGATTCATAAGTAGCTCGCATGACAGATTCATAAGGTAATTTAATTCTCTTTCTTGGGAAGTGCTCCATGCCCTTCCTTAAAGGAAATTGGAATCTAATATTCCCTTCCTTCATATCAATAATCGCGCCAATCGTTCTAAGGGAAGGTCTACCAAGTATAATAGGGCAAGAAAGATTGCAATCTATATCAAGAACGATAAAATCTACGGGCACCAAATTTCTATTTGCAACAATGAGAACATCATTGATCCTTCCCATTGGCTTTTTAATGGTGGAATCCGCAAGGTGCAAATTTAAAGAGCAATCATCAAGATCATGGAAACCTAGAATATCACATAAAGTTTTCGGAATCGTGGAAACACTAGCACCCAAATCACACAAAGCAAAACACTCATGATCTTTAATTTTAATCTTTATAGTAGGTTCCCACTCATCATTAAGTTTTCTAGGTATAGAAACTTCCAAATTAATTTTTTCATCATAAGATTGCATCAAGGCATCCACGATATGTTTGGTAAAAGCTTTATTTTGACTATAAGCATGAGGAGAATTAACAACGGATTGCAACAAGGAAATACAACCTTCTAAAGAACAATTACCATAATCAAATTCCTTGAAATACGAGATAGTGGGTTCAATGCTATTTAAAGTCATGACCTCTCCAATCCCACTTTTACCAAATTTAGCATCAAGATCTAAAAACTCTGAATTATTGGGACGTCTTCTAACTAAAGTTGACTCATCTCCAGTCCCATTATTATTAAGATTCATATTGCAAAACAAAGATCTAATAGGAGACACATCAATAACTTTAAGATCTTCATCGTTATTTTCATTGAAACTAGAAGAACACGCCTTTACAAAGCAATCTTTCTTAGCACGCAATCTAGCGGTTCTTTCTTTGCATTTATCAATGGAAATTCTCATTGCTTTGAGAGACTCATTGATATCATGCTTAGGAGGAGTAGATCTAAGTTTAAGAGAATCAACATCAAGCGAAAGTCTATCGACGTTCCTAGCCAAATCATCAACTTTGAGCAATTTTTCTTCAAGCAAAGCATTAAAATTCTTTTGAGAGATCATAAATTCTTTCACACTATTCTCAAAATCAGACGGCATCTTATTAAAATTACCATAAGAATTATTGTAGGAATTACCATAATTATTAGAGGAATTACTAGGGAATGGTCTAGGATTAAAGTTTCCTCTATAAGCATTCTTTCCAAAACTATTCCTACCAACAAAATTCACATCCATAGATTCATTATTATTCTCAATCAAAGTAGACAAAGGCATATCATTGGGATCAAGAGGAGTATTTTTAGTAGCAAACAACTTCATAAGTTCATCCATCTTTCCACTCAAAACATTAATTTCTTCTATAGCATGCACCTTTTTACTAGAAGATCTTTTTGGTGTGCCATTGAGAATAATTAGCCATAATATTATCAAGAAGTTTTGTAGCATCTCCGAAAGTGATTTCCATAAACGTGCCTCCCGCGGCCGAATCTAAAAGATTTCTAGAAGCAAAGTTCAATCCGGCATAAAAATTTTGTATGATCATCCATAAATTCAAACCATGAGTAGGGCAATTGTGAATCATCAATTTCATTCTTTCCCAAGATTGGGCAACATGCTCATGATCAAGTTGTTTAAAATTCATAATATCGTTCCTAAGAGTGATAATCTTAGCGGGAGGAAAATACTTAGAGATAAAAGCATCTTTGCACTTGTTCCAAGAATCAATACTATTCTTAGGCAAAGACGAAAACCAAATTTTAGCATGATCTCTAAGTGAAAACAGAAATAACTTCAATTTAACAATATCATTATCCGTATCTTTCTTCTTTTGCATATCACACAAATCAACAAAGTTGTTTAGATGGGTAGCGACATCTTCACTAGGAAGGCCGGCAAATTGGTCTCTCATAACAAGATTCAGCAAAGCAGTATTGATTTCACAAGACTCAACATCACTAAGAGGAGCAATCGGAGTACTAAGGAAATCATTATTATTGGTATTGGAGAAATCACACAATTTGGTATTATCTTGCGCCATGGCAACAAGTAATCCAACACACAAGCACACAGAAAATGGCAAGCGAAAAAAGAGAGGAGAAGATTGGGAAAGAGAGGGCCAATAAAATGGCAAGGGTGAAGTGGGGGAGAGGAAAACGAGAGGCAAATGGCAAATAATGTAAATGCGAGGGAGATGAGTTTGTGATGGGTACTTGGTATGTCTTGACTTGAGCGAAGACCTCCCCGGCAACGGCGCCATAAATCCTTCTTGCTACGTCTTCACCTTGCGTTGGTTTTCCTTGAAGAGGAAAGGCTGATGCAGCAATAGTAGCATAAGTATTTCCCTCAGTTTTTGAGAACCAAGGTATCAATCCAGTAGGAGGCTCCTCAGAAGTCCCACGCACCTACACAAACAAACAAAGAACTCGCAACCAACGCAATAAAGGGGTTGTCAATCCCTTCATGGCCACTTGCGAAAGTGAGATCTGATAGAGATAGTATGATAAGATAAATATATTTTTGGTATTTTATGATATAGATTGGAAAAGTAAAGATGCAAATACAAGTAGATTGAAAGCTTAAATGATAAAGGATAGACCCGGGGGCCATAGGTTTCAGTAGTGGCTTCTCTCAAGATAGCACATATTACTATCGAGCAATTGATAGAAAAGCGAATAATTATGAGAGTATCTAGGCATGATCATGTATATACGCATCACGTCCATAACAAGTAGACCGACTCCTGCCTGCATCTACTACTATTACTCCATACATCGACCGCTATCCAGCATGCATCTAGAGTATTAAGTTCATAAGAACAGAGTAACGCATTAAGAAAGAGGACATGATGTAGAGGAATAAACTCATGCAATATGATATAAACCCCATCTTTTTATCCTCGATGGCAACAATACAATACGTGACTTGCTCCCCCTGCTATCACTAGGAAAGGACACCGCAAGATTGAACCCAAAGCTAAGCACTTCTCCCATGGCAAGAAAGATCAATCTAGTATCGAAGAGACTTGCAAAGATCACTCAATCATACATAAAAGCATTCAAAGAAGATTCAAATATTTCTCATAGATAGACTTGATCATAAACCCACAATTCATCGGATCTCGACAAACACATCGCAAAAAGAGTTACATCAAATAGATCTCCACAAGAGAGGGGGAGAACATGGTATTGAGATCCAAAAAGAGAGAAGAAGCCATCTAGCTAATAACTATGGACCCGAAGGTCTCTGGTAAACTACTCACAACTCATCGGAGGGGCTATGGTGTTGATGTAGAAGCCCTCCATGGTCGATTCCCCCTCCGGCGGAGCACTGGCGAAGGCTCCAAGATGGGATCTCGCGGATACAGAAGGTTACGGTGGTGGAAATTGTTTTTCGTTGGCTCCCTAGATGTTTTCGGGGTACGTGGGTATATATAGGAGGAAGAAGTACGTCGGTGGCCGCCCGAGGGGCCCACGAGACAAGGGGCGCGCCCTCCACCCCCGTGGCCGCCTCGATCGCTTCTTGACTTGCACTCCAAGTCCTTTGGATCACGTTCGTTCCAAAATCACGCTCCCGAAGGTTTCATTCCGTTTGGACTCCGTTTGATATTCCTTTTCTTCGAAATACTGAAATAGGCAAAAAAAACAGCAATACGGGCTGGGCCTCCGGTTAGTAGGTTAGTCCCAAAAATGATATAAATGTGTAAAATAAAGCCCATAAACATCCAAAAGGGGTAATATAATAGCATGGAACAATCAAAAATTATAGATACATTGGAGACGTATCACACCGGATACCATACCAACACACAGCCTTAGAGCTTGTTGGATACTTCGGCAGGTGGCCAAGAGCGGCGAGGACCTCCTCATTAACAATACCGCAGAGCATCATCCCGTAGAAAACAAAAATACAGTGTTGATAGTCTTCGAGACTTTCGCCTCAAATAACAGGCGCAAGAGAGCACTCCGCGGCCTCGCCGAAGTTTGCCATGTTGCAGCAATAAAAACTATGGAACGCCACGGCCATAACCTTCAATGACAGTGACGAACCTCAATTCCGAACAGTCCGAGCACCAGCCGCTTTAGTCCTTAGTCCAATCGTGGACGTCTTCCAACTTACTATACTGCCATGGATGGTGGCAGCGGATTAAACCTCATCTACAAGGAAACTCTCAACAAAATGGAAATAGACAAGAGCCGCATTGAGCAAAGCAGCTCGACCTTTAGAGGAATTATGCCTAGTCGGGAGGCACGATATGCGGGAAAAATAACACTCGATGCGGTATTCGGCACGAGGAGAATTATAGGTCCGAAGAGATAACATTCCAAGTGGCCCCGTTCAGTATTAGATACCACGCCCTTTTAGGGCGGGACGCATTCGCGAGCTTCCAAGCTATACCCAATACGGGTACATGAAGCTCAAGATGCCCGGGCCCAACGGAATCATCACTCTAGCCAGTGATCCGGACGTAGCACTCCGCACCGAAAATAAAACCGCCGCCCTGGCCCTTGAGGCGTTATCCGAAGCCCTCGCGGCCGAAGAACTAACTGCGCTGCACTCCACAGTGGACAGGGACAACGTGATACTTGACAAACGATCCAAGTCCACCTCTTTCAAACCAGCAGAGGAAATAGTCAAATTCCAAGTCCACCCTACGGATTCTACAAAAACAGCATCCATCGGGGCATAGCTGATCCCCAAAATCGACGTTGCACTGCGGGTGTTCTTACGCGAGAACTAGGACATCTTCGCCTGGCACCCTTTAGACATGTCAGGGATCCCACGCAGGCTGGCCGAGCATAGCCTAAACATATTGAAGGGATACAAGCCGGTCAAGCAGACTCTACGACGCTTTTCAGAGCCTAAACAACAAGCTATGGGAGAGGAGCTAGCCAAGTTACTCAAAGTCAGATTCATCAGAGAAATAAAACACTCGGACTGGCTAGATAACCTGGTGATGGTACCAAAGAAGGACAAATCATGGCGCCTATGTGTCGATTTCAAGGACCTCAATAAGGCTTGCCCCAAGGACCCCTTCCCTTTCCCCCGCATCGATCAAATCATCGATGCTACCGCAGGGCACGACTCATTGTGCTTCCTCGACGCATACTCCGAATAACATTAAATCAAGATGGCGGAGTCCGATCAAGCTGCAACGACATTCATCACTCCATACGACCCTTTCTGTTTCAACACCATGCCTTTCGGGCTCAAAAACACCGGTGCAACCTACCAACGCGTGATTCAGACATGCCCGGAAAAACAAATCGGCAAAATAGTTGAGGCATACGTAGACGATGTGGTCATCAAGACCAGACACGTCGAATCTTTAATAGACGACCTGATGCTCACGTTCGACAACCTCCGAACATATGACATCAAGCTCAATCTGGAAAAATGCATTTTCGGTGTCCCCGCCGGAAAGCTCCTCGGCTTCATTGTTTCCAATAGAGGAATTGAAGCAAACCCAGCTAAAATCCGAGCTTTGTCACAGTTGGCTACCCCAATAGACCTCAAGCAAACCCAAAAATTAACTGGATGCGTGGCTGCCTTAAGCCGCTTGATCTCCCGATTGAGAGAAAAGGCACTACTTCTTTATCGCCTTCTTCGATGCACCGAACACTTCGAGTGAACGGATGCGGCTACAGCTGGACTGGAAGAAATAAAGGCCCTCTTGGCCAGCAACCCAATCCTGGCCGCACCGACCATTGGTGAACCCATGCTTTTATATATAGCTACAACGCACCAGGTTGTAAGCGTAGTCCTCGTCGTCGAATGAGAGGAGGACGGACATAAGTTTCCGCTTCAAAATCCGGTATACTACGTATCCCCTGTCCTCACACCATGCAAGTCATGGTACCCACATTATCAAAAGATAGCATACGCGGTCTTTATGGCATCCTGGAAACTACAACACTACTTTCAAGAGTGTTCAATCATTATGGCCTCCAAAGTACCACTCAACGATATAATAAACAACCGCGATCCCACGGGCCGGATTGCCAAGTGGGCCATCGAGCTCCTCCCGTTCGACATTATATATAAACTGCGGCGAGGCATTAAATCGCAAGTACTGGTTGATTTCGTTGCCGAATGGACAAAAGCCGAACTCCCTAAAGAGTAGCGCGCATACTCCAATTGGATCATGCACTTTGATGGCTCCAAGATGCTGGCTGGTCTGGGAGTGGGTGTTGTCCTGACATCCCCCACCGGAGATACAGTCCAATACGTACTCCAATTACTATACATAGACTCCAACAATGCAGCTGAATACGAGGCTCTGTTGCATGGTCTTCGGATGGCAGTCTCCATGGGCATCCAACACCTAGAAGTGTGTGGGGATTCGAACCTCGCAATATCTCAAATAAATGGAGACTTCAACGTCAAGGACCCAAAAATGGCGGCTTAGCATAATGTCGCCCTCAAGATGTCAGCTCAGTTCGAGGGGCTTGAATTTCATCATGTGGTCCAAGAAAACAATCAAGCGGCATATATCCTTGCCCGCATCGGCACTAAGCGCGACCCCGTCCCACCTAACATCTTCTTGGAAAGGTTGTTCAAGCCATCCGTGGTGTGGCAAGGGGAGACCGGCAATACTAGTCCGGATCCGACCACAACCCCAGATCCCGAACACACTGACATAATCGGAGGCTCCGCCACCGAATAACACCTTCGGCCCATGTAATCATGGCTGTCATCGCCTCGTGGACCGAACCCTTCTTAGCCTACCTAAATAGGCAAGAACTCCCCGAGGACCAAAATGAGGCACGCAGGGAGAGCTTTATAATAAAAGCGCTACCGGAGTACTTCAAAGATGTATCGCCGAAGAGGAACGGCGGCAGCTCTTGGCCGAAATTCATGCTGGACTCGGCGGCCACGACGCCGCAGCTCGGCCCCTTGTACGCAAGGCCTTCCGTACAGATTTCTACTGGCAGATAGCCCGAGCAGACGCACAGGACCTCGTCCAACATTGCGTCGGTTGCCAACTCTTCGCCAACCAAAGCCATATGCCACCTACTGCTCTCCAAACAATCCCCATAACTTGGCCCTTTGCGGTCTGGGGGCTCGATATGGTTGGACCCCTTAAAGGAGGAAGCCATAAGAAAAAAATACTTGTTGGTCATGGTGGATAAATTCACCAAATGGATAGAGGCCAAACCAGTCCAAATGGCCGAATCTGGACCAATGATAGACTTCATATCAGGGGTTGTACACCGCTACGGTGTCCCCCACAGCATCATCACCGATAATGGCTCCAACTTCATAGCCGACGAGGTAAAAACTTGGTGCGGAAACATGGGCATTAAGCTCGATTACACCTCCTTCTATCACCCACAAACAAACGGTCAAGTCGAACGAGCAAATGGTCTTATTATGAGCGGCATCAAACCCAGACTAGTGCGACCCTTGAAGGAATCAGACACGCACTGGGTCGAGGAGCTCGACTCCGTACTATGGGGGCTGCGGACCACGCCAAATCGCACTACCGGATACATACCATTCTTCATGGTGTACGGTGCAAAGGCGGTATTGACCTGCGACATCATTCATGACTCACCTCGAGTGCGCATGTACGCAGAGAGACAAGCCGAGCTTGATCGGCAGTACAGTCTAGATGCCCTGGAGGAGGAGCGCGACGTTGCAAAAGCCCGTTCCGCATTCTATCAGCAACAAGCTCGCAGGTATCAAAGCAGAGAAGTACAAGCCAAAACTTATAACATTGGCAAACTCGTTCTACGCCTATCGGAGAAGAAAAAGGACGAGCTCAAACCCAAGTGGGAGGGTCCCTTCATCATTGATAAAGTTCTCACCGGAGGAGTGTACCGCCTGCGTGATGCATCAGATAATCGACTCAAACCGAACCCATGGAACGCGGCCAGAATCCAAAGATTCTATGCCTAGTGCCGAACTCTGTGTTCGTCCCCTTCGCTCCGCCTTTTTTACTATTATTATTTATATATATCCTCTCTCTTTCCTTTTATGGATCTGAAGCTTTAAGTGTGACTCGACTACACACTCTTAACGCGCTAAATCTTTAAGTATGTGCACTCACTGTACCTGGGGGCTTCTTATATAGAAGCTTAGTATAATTATCTTTCGGGCTTCATGCCCACTTCATATGTGTCACTTTTCCATATGTACGTTTTCTTCACCATTATATGCATCGATATGACCTAAGTTTTGGCCAAGCTGGGTTGCCTGGCTCCTGTGTTTATGCCCTACGTTCCCGTTAGTTCGGCTAGGGCATAAGCAGAGCACCTCTGCGATTATTACTGTCGGGTCCGCCAGACATGTACCTCAGACTGGGTGAAGCCGAAAGCTAGCGTTCTTAAGGGAATATTCGGTCGGTGAACTAAAGATGTTTCTTACCTCTTACAATACAAACCCCCAGATGTTTCATATACTGTGTCTCTGTTCACAGTTCGGACAAGCACGTTAATGCATGCGTACCCATTGAAAGGAACCCTTAACGGAACTATTCTCCCTGGAAGATGTTTCTTACTATCCATGTAATATAACATAGCTAGTTGGGTACTTTTCTGTTCAAGCACATATGACCCATACGCCTGGTTTCCATGCGTACCCCGGTTTACATAACTGAGCGGGTATTCCGAAACACTCCGGACTGTCGGGTCCGGAGGCTGAAGCGAAAAGGTCCGCCATGACAAATGATTTACAATCCAGCTAGGGACAAAATATGTCAATTGAAGTACATGGTCACTTAGACCCACATACTTCTTCTTCTATACCATCCAACAGGTTGTCTAGCCTACAATCCTGTTGGGAATACTTTGCGGCTAATCCTACCTGGTTATATACCAGACTAACGGGAATATCTTTCCCATATGACCCTACAGGTCCGACCAGGGCCATGTGATTTGAATCGACCTTGGTGTACCATGTTTTCACCATGGCCCACGCTTCCCTTGCACCTTATCGGCAGGCCGATATCTTCCACAAATGGAAGCGTCGTCGCGCTCCCTTGAGCAGCTATACAAGATCCCCCATGCTTCCTGGCAGAGAGGCGGCTGGACACGAGGCCTTGGCAATACCCTCCATCACCTGCCGAACTTGTTCGTGCAGTTGCGAAAGCTCTTGCAGAAGATCGCCTGAAGATCGGGGCATCTCCACTTCAGGATGACTAGTCAGTATACCTACAGACATAACTCTGTTAGCCTGTTTCTTCGTCGAACTATATAAAGGTTCATTTTGAGCACATACTAAAAATGGCGCGTTGAAGCCTACTGTTCTCCTTCATGGAGTCCGCTAGCTGGGCCCAGACATCTTTCAATTCCACACCCAACCGGGTATTGGCATCCTGGAGATTGTTTTTCTCTCACCGAACCCGTGTAAGCATACGCTCGCCGGCCTCTAGCTGTCATTAAGCTCGTTGTTCATCCTCTTGTAGGATCTTCGGATTCACTCCGAGATTGTCTACGGAATCTATTGTTAGCTCTGCAAACATGCCGAATACCAACTGGTACACATAATTACGTTTTTTATCGATAGAGACAAATATTACCAGATGAGGCCTTCTTAGATTCCTCCATTCCTGCAAATGCGACCCTTAGCTGGGCTTTACACTCCTCCAGCTCTTGAGACAAATGGGTATTCTTCTCTGTAAGAACCTATTCATACAATGATTCTTAAATCAGTTGTACTGTTTCAAGTCTCAGGGGCTACTGATATACATAATTATCAGATTTTGCTTACCCGTATATCTTTTAAATATTGGTCTGTGGCTCTTGCAAGCCCATCTTGAGCAGCTCGAATGTACGCGTCTCTCGAGGTGAAGGCATTGAACGCCTCTTCGGAGAAATTAGGGTCGCGGAGTGCGGACCACCGATGCCGATGATTCATAGCACGCTCCACTTCGGAATATGTAGCGGATATTCTATCTGCATCCTCTGTAGGAGGACCATCTGGCATTGTCCCCACGTTAGCCTGAACCTTTGAGGCTGGTTCTGAAGTCCGACTGGTAGAGGCATGGCTGGCAGGATCTCCGGACACAGTCCGGCGAATACTCTTTCTGCCAGGACACAGTGGACATTGTTATATTTTAAAGATGGTAATCACGGAGCAGGTTTTAAACCATACCTCTTCGATGGCGGCTCGGCCCTGTTCGCTTTCCTTTTAAGCCTACCCGGCTTCGGCGCCCCTAGTTGGTGAGTCGCCGCGGGTTCGGCAGGGCGCGCCGATGGTCTTCCCTGTAAAGCACATTACATGTGCGATGGGTGAGGTGTAAAGAGGGGATCCTTTTCGGAAGTTGAGTCTCCTGTTTTACTTACATGTGATGCAGGGAGAAGGCCCGGATAGTCGGCAATGATGGACAGCAAGGCGCCGTCACAGCTTGCCTGGTAAAACATCCTCTCAACAAGCTCCACAAATACGTCTGAATCTTCTTCGAGACTGGGGTCGAGGGCCCGATTATGGTCCTCTGGCTGTGGAGGCGGGTTGTGGACCTCCCTCATAGCTTTCTGCAGTTCCTGTTATGGACTAGCAAGGTAAATATTTGCAATGAAAGAATGCGGGAATAAATAGAGTTGAGTAAGATAGCAACTCACCCAGCTAGGGGGGTGTACATGGAAAATCCATCCCATGGTTTAATGCGCATGAACTCCTCTTCTTCTCTTTTATACAAATCGGACAATATTTTCTCCAGAGCGGTGGCGGAGTCCGGACCTTTCCAACCATAGAGGGTGGCATCGTCTTCTCCATTGAAGTGCCACATGGGATGCCCCCGATACTGGAGTGGCTGCACCCCCGCATTATGCATATTGACATAACCTCGATTATTGTCAATCCAGATTTGGCAAGCGTCTTTATCCTACCCATCAGTTGGAGGACCTCTCTGCTAGCTTCCTCCTTGGGGCTCCGGGGACACCAGCTTTGGCGTTTCTTTAATGGGGCATTTGTGAACTCAGGAAGACCCATCTGGATAGGGTCAAGAAGGGAGACATCCTCTATGTAAAACTACTCGGAAGGCCAATCTTCGGATGCCTTCTTTAGAATGCCGGACAGGTATCCGGTCCTGACGATGTGCCATATCTCGGTTCCGCCCACTTGGTATATTGATCCCTCCTGATTGCGAGGGATGAGGTAGAACAGCCTTTTCCATAGCTCGAAATGAGTTCCGCTCACAAAGGGCAACATAACCTGCGATGTGCAGGATGGAGGCAGGAGTGAAGTTGTGCAGCTGGAGGCCATAATACTCCAGGAGCCCGCGGAGGAACGGATGGATTGGAAATCCGATGCCCCTCAGCAAGTAAGGGACAAGGCATACTCGCTCCCCCCTGGATGGGTTGGGGAGACTCTCCGCTTGCTCCCCGCCATCATAAGTGGCTAATATGGCTCGGACGGGGACAAGATATGCAGGTGGGAGAAACCCCTGGGTCTGTAACTCCACCAATTGGCCGTGGGATACGGTACACTTCTCCTAATCACCTGGCTTAGCGCTATGGGAGTGAGAGGAGGAGCTACGGTGGTCGGCCATGATGAGATGGTTTTTTCAGGTGCGCTCTAATGAATCGTCACTTGGGGAAGATGGTGTGATTTGGATCTGAGGATCCCCGTCTCTTTAATAGACGATTTACTACATGGTCAGAGTGGCAAGTGTAAAAATGCCCTGACTTCTCGCATTCGCTCGACACATGGAGACTGCCATTATTAAGGTACAAAAGCTGACGAGTGCAACAATAAATGGGGAGCCGGACACTACTCGTTACAACAGGTACTCTGGAGAACTTAGAGAAGAACCCGCCTTGCAACGCCGTAGACAATCTGCGCGCCGGACTCATCGTCATTGAAGCCTGGTTTGGGGGCTACTGAGGGAGTCCTGGATTAGGGGGTTCTCGAATAGCTAGACTATATGCTTATGCCAGACTGTTGGACTATGAAGATACAAGATTGAATACTTCGTCCCGTGTTCGGGTGGGACTCTCCTTTGCATGGAAGGCAGGCTTGGCAATTCGGATATGTAGATTTCCTTCTTTGTAACCGACTTTGTGTAACCCTACGCCCCTCCGATGTCTATATAAACTAGAGGGTTTAGACCATAGGACAACAACAATCATAATCATAGGCTAGCTTCTAGGGTTAGCCTCTATGATCTCGTGGTAGATCAACTCTTGTAATACTCATATCATCAAGATCAATCAAGCAGGAAGTAGGGTATTACCTCCATAGAGAGGGCCCAAACCTGGGTAAACATTGTGTCCCCGGCCTCCTGTTACCATTAGCCTCAGACGCACAGTTCGAGACCCCCTACCCAAGATCCGCCGGTTTTGACACCGACAGCGGGTCCACGTCCCCATCTTTCACCGACAACGATTGAACAGTGAAATGATATTTGGGGAGCGAGCTAGTGTGCTTGGCACGCCGGTTGTGAACTGTAGCCGACGCACCTTCTCGCGTAAGCTATAGGCGTACTATACTCCGACGATGCTCCAAGATATTTTGTACTGCATCTCACATGGTTGGTGATAATAAACTGTGTGCAATCTACTTGATTTTTCATCTTGATTTGAATTACATAATGGGGTCACAACGGCAATGGAGGGTATTTGAATTGCTAGAACTTTCATCTGCAGTGAACATGCAGCTATATGCGTGTCGTAAAATAATTGGAATTATTCAGGGTTCGTTAGGACATTTTATACATTAAATTGGTTTTCTAGCCATTTCAGGTGTGTTGTGTCAATTTTTGGGATTTTTCAGGGTTCACTTGGACATTCTTATACATTAACTGAGTTTTCTATGCATTTATGTGCATAATTCAAATTTGAACTACATGCACATGCTCCAGTGCATATAAATGGGTTCAAAATTGAAATGTGTGTCCTTGGATGCATGCTTAAGTCCCATGCAAGAACTGGGAATGAATTTCAAACACAGGGCACTGTTGATTGCCGGCAAAACATTGAGATATTTTATTTTTAAATTCTAGTAAATCTAAAACTCATCTAAAATTCATGAAACTTGGCATGCTATCATGGAGCGGCATCAACATGTCGTGGTAAATTTTTTGTCCCATTTGGCACAGGTTTGGGTATAAGCTACTCACAAACCAGAGCTTCTCACAACAAGCCTGATGGTTTTGATGGGAACGTGGCACCTTTGGGGACGAAACGATATCCGTTGCCTCTTACTGCTTTCAAAAATTTTCTAGTGTCAACATAGAACAACAGGAGTGTTGTGTTAAATTTTGGAATTTTTCTGGGTTTGTTTGGACATTTTAATACATTAACTGGGTTTTCTAGGCATTTTATGTGCATAATTCAAATTTGAACTACATGCACATTCTCAAGTGTATATAAATTGGTTAAAAAACCAAATATGTCCTTGGGTGCATGCTTAGGTCCAATGCAAGAAATGGGAATGAATTTCAAACACCAGGGCACTGTTGATTGCCGGCAAAATGTTGAGATACTTTGTTTTTAATTATAGTAAATCCAAAACTCGTCTGAAATTCATGAAACTTGGCATGCTATCATGGAGCGGCATCAACATGTCGTGGTAAAAATTTTGTCCCATTTGGGGTAGGTTTGGGTATAAGCTTCTCACAAACCAGAGCTTCTCACAACAAGATTGATGGTTTCGGTAGGGAACGTGCCACCTTTTGGGACGAAACGATACCCGTTGCCTCATATTGCTTTCAAAATACTTCTAGTGTCAACATAGAACAACAGGAGTGTTGTGTTAAATTTTGGAATTTTTCGGGGTTCGTTTGGATATTTTTATACATTAACTGTGTTTTTAGGCATTTCATGTGCATAATTCATATTTGAACTACATGCACATGCTCCAATACATATAGATTGGTTGAAAAATCAAATATGTGTCCTTGGGTGCATGCTTAGGTCCCATGCAAGAATGGGAATGAACTTCAAACACCAGGGCACTGTTGATTGCTGGCAAAACGTTAAGATAATTTGTTTTTAAATTCTAGCAAATCCAAAACTCGTCTGAAATTCATGAAACTTGGCATGCTATCATGGAGCGGCATCAACATGTTGTGGTAAATTTTTTGTCCCATTTGGGGCAGGTCTGGGTATAAGCTTCTCACAAACCAGAGCTTCTCAAAACAGGCCTGATGGTTTCGGTAGGGAACATGCCACCTTCCGGGACGAAACGATATTCGTTGCCTCTTATTGATTTCAATTTTTTTCTAGTGTCAACATAGAACAACAGGAGTGTTGTTTCAAATTTTGGAATTTTTTTGGGTTGTTTGGACAGTTTTATACATTAACTGTGTTTTCTAGGCATTTTATGTGCATAATTCAAATTTGAACTACATGCACATGCTCCAGTGCATATAAATTGGTTAAAAAATCAAATAAGTGTCCTTGGGTACATGCTTAGGTCCCATGCAAGAAATGAGAATGAATTTCAAACACCAGGGCACTGTTGATTGTCAGCAAAACGTTGAGATACTTTGTTTTTAAATTCTAGTAAATACAATACTCGTCTAAAATTCAAGAAACTTGGCATGGTTTCATGGAATGGCACCCGACATACTGTGGTATTTTTCGTGCCCATTTTGAGAGAAGGCGCACTCGAATAACAACCAACAAAGGCATTTTGAAAAAATAGCTGCCACTTTAACATCTCAAACATTTGTATAATTCAAATCGTGTGTGTTCTATTAACCATTCACGTGACACCATGTGTCTGGCTTTTTAATGGCTATAGGATGTGCCATGCGGATAGTTGCTTGACTGAACGGGAGGGCTGCAAGCATAGTCCGTTGCGCAGGCTGACCGAGAGGCGTGCAAGCTGTCCTCCAATGCTTGGGCCCACGGGAAGCGTGTGAGCTATACGCCGCGCAGGCTCACTGGGAAGAGAGCCCTTTGACTTCCATGGCCGCCCGCCTTGCTTGCATCCTCTCCATTAATGGCGACCAAGCAGGTGTTCTATACGGGCGGCCTTACTGTTCGCCTCCCATTCCCCTCCTTCCCGCAGAATGATAACCCACAAGTATAGGGGATCAATTGTAGCCTCTTTCAATAAGTAAGAGTGTCGAACCCAGCGAGGAGTTAAAGGTATAACAAATATTCCCTCAAGTTCTATCGACCACCGATACAACTCTACGCACGCTTAGCGTTCACTTTACCTAGAACAAGTATGAAACTAGAAGTACTTTGTAGGTGTTGTTGGATAGGTTTGCAAGATAATAAAGAGAACGTAAATAAAAAGTAGGGGATGTTTAGATAAAGAAGCAATAAAGTAAAATAGCGAGTGTGGAAAAGTGGTGGTAGGAGTTGTGAAATTGTCCCTAAGCAATTGACTACTTTACTAGACCGATAGCAAGTTTTATGTGGGAGAGGCATAAGCTAACATACTTTCTCTTCTTGGATCATATGCACTTATGGTTGGAACTCTAGCAAGCATCCGCAACTACTAAAGGTCATTAAGGTAAAACACAACCATAGTATTAAAGCATCAAGTCCCCTTTATCCCATACGCCACCCCCTTACTCGGGTTTATGCTTTTGTCACTCAAGCAACCCACTATAAGCGAATCATGAACGTATTCCAACACCCTACAGTGGGAATCCCTCACACTTGCGCGACACGGAGGGCACAATAGAACAGCAACATAACCACGCGCAAATTAAACCAATCATACCAATTCACCAATTACCGATAGGACAACGAAAATCTACTCAAACATCATAGGATGGCAACACATCATTGGATAATAATATGAAGCATAAAGCACCATGTTCAAGTAGAGGGTATAGAGGGTTGTGGGAGAGTGGACCACCGAATATAGATGGGGGAAGGTGATGGAGATGTTGGTGAAGATGGCGAAGGTGTTGGTGTAGATCACGGTGATGATGATGGCCCCCAGCAGCGTTCCGGCGCCACCGGAAGCAAGGGGGAGAGAGCCCCCCTTCTTCTTCTTCTTCCTTGACCTTCTCCCTAGATAGGAGAAGGGTTTCCCCTCTGGTCCATGGTCTCCATGGCGTGAGAGGGGCGAGATCCCCTCCGAGATTGGATCTATCTCTCTGTCTCTCTCTGTTTCTGCGTTCCCAAATTCTGCCCTTTCACCGTTTCTTATATATCTGGAGATTCGTAACTCCGATGGTTTGAAACCTTCGCCCAGAGTTTTCTCCAAAAATTAGCTTTCTTGCGGCAAAAGAAGAGCATCAACCGCCTTACGGGGTGCCCACGAGGGTCAGGGGCGCGCCCCCTGCCTCGTGGCCCCCTCGGGCACCGTCCCTCAATGGTTTTTCTTCCCAAAAATCATAAATATTCCAAAAATATTCTCCGTCCGTTTTTATCCCGTTTAGACTCCGTTTGATATGGGTTTTCTGCGAAACATAAAACATGCAACAAACAGGAACTGGCACTAGGCACAGGATCAATATGTTAGTCCCAAAAGTAGTATAAAAAGTTGCCAAAAGTATATGAAAGTTGAATAATATTGGCATGGAACAATCAAAAATTATAGATATGACGGAGACGTATCAGCATCCCCAAGCTTAATTCCTGCTCGTCCTCGAGTAGGTAAATGATAAAAAGATAATTTTTGATGTGGAATGCTACTTAGCATACTATTGATCATGTAATCTAATCATGGCATTAATATTAAGACACGAGTGATTCAAGGCAATAGTCTATCGTTTTACATAAAAACAATAATAATTCTGGCATCCCAACAAGCAATCATGTCTTTCAAAATATCAATGCTAAAGAACGCTATCCCTACAAAATCATATAGTCTTGTATGCTCCCTTTTCTTAACACAAGATACCCCTCATGCTTATCCCGGTGTCAGCCAAGCAATTGGCTCATACTTTTTAACGCGCTTCAGCTTTTTCAACCCTCACGCAATACATGAGCGCAAGCCATGGATATAGCACTATAGGTGGAATAGAATATGATGGTGGAGGTTTATGTGGAGAAGACGAAAAGGGAGAAAGTCTCACATTGACGCGGCTAATCAAGGGGCTATGGAGATGCCAATCAATTGATATCAATGCGAGGAGTAGGGATTGCCATGTAACGGATGCACTAAGAGCTATAAGTGTATGAAATCTCAAACTGAAAACTAAGTGGGTGTGCATCCAACTTTATTGCTCATGAAGACCTCGGGCATTTGAGGAAGCCCATCATCGGTATATACAAGCCAAGTTCTATAATGAAAATTCCCACTAGTATATGAAAGTGATAACTCAAGAGACTCTCTATATGAAGCACATGGTGCTATTTGAAGCACAAGTGGGGTAAAAGGATAGTAACATTGCCCCTTCTCTCTTTTTCTCTCATTTCTTTTTATTTTCTCTTTTTTTGGTGGGCTTCTTTGGTCTCTTTTATTATTATTATTATTTGGGCTTCTTTGGCCTCTTTTATTTTTCATAAAGTCCGGAGTCTCATCCCGACTTGTGGGGGAATCATAGTCTCCATCATCCTTTCCTCACTGGGGCAATTCTCTAATAATGATGATCATCACACTTTTATTTACTTACAACTCAATATTACAACTCGATATCCAGAACAAAGATATGAATCTATATGAATGCCTCCGGTGGTGTACCGGAATGTGCAATGATCTAGCGTAGCAATGACATCAAAAAACGGAAAATCCATGAAAACATCATGCTAGCTATCTTACGATCATGCAAAGCAATATGACAATGAATTCTCAAGTCATGTGTATAATGATGATGGAAGTTGCATGGCAATATATCTCGGAATGGCTATGGAAATTCAATGATAGGTAGGTATGGTGGCTGTTTTGAGGAAGATATAAGGAGGCTTATGTGTGATAGAGCGTATCGTATCATGGGGTTTGGATGCACCGGCGAAGTTTGCACCAACTATCGAGGTAAGAAAAGGCAATGCACGGTACCGAAGAGGCTAGCAATGATGGAAGGATGAGAGTGCGTATAATCCATGGACTCACATTAGTCATAAAGAACTCATATACTTATTGCAAAAGTTTATTAGCCCTTGAATCAAAGTACTACTATGCATGCCCCTAGGGGGGAGGTTGGTTGGAGTTAACCATCGCGCGCCCCCGACCTTCACGAAAAGATAAACAATCAAAATACAATGCGCGCCAATTTGGTTACATAGTTAGGAGACCATACGTGCATGCTTCGGGGATCACAAACCTTAACACAATATTCTTACTAAACACAACCATCTACTAGAACCTCCCACATATTATCATCTCTATATCGCAAAACTATTGCAAGGAATCAAACATATCATATTCAGTGATCTACAAGTTTTATGTAGGATTTTATGACTAACCATGTGAATGACCAATTCCTGTCATCTCTCTAAATAGATATAAGTGAAGCAAGAGAGTTTTAATTCTTTCTACAAAAGATATGCCCATGCTCTAACAAATATAAGTGAAGCAAAAGAGCATTCTACAAATGGCAGTTTTCTATGTGAAGAGAAACAGGCAATCCAAGCTTCAAAAGATATAAGTGAAGCACATGAACCATTCTATAAAGCCATACTCAAAAGATATAAGTGAAGTGCAATGAGCATTATATAAATCAACCAAGGACTATCTCATACCAGCATGGTGCATAAAATAAAAGTGAAAACTAAATGCAAAAGACGCTCCGAGACTTGCACATATCGCATGAACGAAACGAATCCGAAAACATACCGATACTTGTTGAAGAAAGAGGGGATGCCTTCCGAGGCATCCCCAAGCTTAGACGCTTGAGTATCCTTGAATATTTACTTGGGGTACCTTGGGCATCCCCAAGCTTGAGCTCTTGCCTCTCTTCCTTTTCCTCATATCGAGACCTCCTCGATCAAACACTTCATCCACATAAAACTTCAACAGAAAACTCGATAAGATCCGTTAGTATAATAAAGAAATTACTACTCTAAGTACTGTTGCAAACAAATTCATATTTTGTTTTTGCATGGTGTCTACTGTAATATAACTTTTTCATGGCTTAATCCACTGATAGAAATTGATAGTTTCATCAAAACAAGTAAACCATGCACCAAAAACAGAATCTTTTCAAAAATAGAACAGTCTGTAGCAATATGAACATTCATCATACTTATGGTACCCCAAAAATTCTACCAAAATTAGGAAAAATAAAAAATTTGTATAGAAATACAGTACAAAACTTTTCAGAACCGTTTGACGTTCCAGTAAAAAATGTAAAATCGCACACTACAGCCAAAGTTTCTGTCCTGCACCGCACAAACCAACAAGCATTGTAAACATCCTAAAGGCAAACCTTGGTACATTATTTTTATAATACAATGGAATTGTACAAGGGGATAATTATTTTGATGAAAATTTTCTGTAATTAAGATTCACAAAGTTTCCGTGAGCATGAACAAAGTTCAAGGAGCTCCCCCACTTCAACAATGCTTGTCTTTCTCACTTTCACTTTCCTTTTTGAAAAGTTTTGGGTACCCCTCTTTATTTTTTTTTTGTTTTTAGACTATATAAAAGCACTCAATAGAAATAAAGACTCTCTAAAACTTCGGGTTGTCTCCCTGGCAGCGCTTTCTTTAAAGCCATTAAGCTAGGCATATAGTGCTCAAGTAATGGATCCACCTGGATCCCAAGGTATATCAAAGCCAATTTTAATTAACAATGATTTGTAATTTAGTAGTGAGCACAAAGTAACATAAATCAAGCAATAACGAAGTCTAACTCTCTTCCTATGCATCGGCATGTCATGAAAGAACAATTCATGCACACAAAGTAAAGGCCAATGCATAGTATAAATAGTTTCTTTCAATTTTATCGTGTTGGAAACATAAAGAGGCGGAGATGTAGTTCCTCTCTCATAATAATTGCAAGTAGGAGCAGCAAGCACATGCATATTATATTCATCAAAATTATCATGTGCAATGCTAAAAGACAACCCATCAATATAATCCTTAATAAGCACAAACTTCTCCGATATAGTGTAGTTTCAAGAATTCAAAAAGATAATAGGACTATCATGCGTGGGTGCAATAGCAACAATTTCATGTTTAACATAAGGAACTATAGCAAGTTCATCTCCATAGGCATAATTCATATTTCCATCTTGGACACAGGCATAACAAGCATCATCAAAAGTGATATTTCACACGAATTAAAGGGATCAATAGCAGTAGTAGGTTTAGGTGTCGCAAACTTACTCATAACAGAAGGAGAATCTAGTGCAAGGCTAGATGGCAATCCCTTATCTCCCCTCGTAGTTGAGGGCAAAATAGTAGTTCGATCATCTTTCAAGTTCTTCATAGTGTCCAGCAGATATAAATCCCAAGTGACTCAAAGAATAGAGCTATGCTCCCCGGCAATGGAGCTAGAAATTAGTCTTGATAACCCACAAGTATAGGGGATCGCAACAGTTTTCGAGAGTAGAGTATTCAACCCAAATTTATTGATTCGACACAAGGGGAGCCAAAGAATATTCTCAAGTATTAGCAGCTGAGTTGTCAATTCAACCACACCTGGAAACTTAGTATCTGCAGCAAAGTATTTAGTAGCAAAGTAATATGATAGTGGTGGTAATGGTAACAAAAGTAAAGACAGTAAAAGTAATGTTTTTGGTATTTTGTAGTGATTGTAACAGTAGCAACGAAAAAGTAAATAAACGTAAACCAGTATATGGAAAATTCGTAGGCACTGGATTAGCAATGGATAATTATGCCGGATGTGGTTCATCATGTAGCAGTCATAACATAGGGTGACACAGAACTAGCTCCAGTTCATCAATGTAATGTAGGCATGTATTCCGTATATAGTCATACGTGCTTATGGAAAAGAACTTGCATGACATATTTTGTCCTACCCTCCCATGGCAGTGGGGTCCTATTGGAAACTAAGGTATATTAAGGCCTCCTTTTAATAGAGAACCGGAACAAAGCATTAGCACATAGTGAATACATGAACTCCTCAAACTATGGTCATCACCGGGAGTGGTCCCGATTATTGTCACTTCGGGGTTGCCGGATCATAACATATAGTAGGTGACTATAGACTTGCAAGATAGGATCTAGAACACACATATACTCATGAAAAAATAATAGGTTCAGATCTGAAATCATGGCACTCGGGCCCTAGTGACAAGCATTAAGCATAGCAAAGTCATAGCAACATCAATCTCAGAACATAATGGATACTAGGGATCAAACCCTAACAAAAATAACTCGATTACATGATAAATCTCATCCAACCCATCACCGTCCAGCAAGCCTACGATGCAATTACTCACGCACGGCCGTGAGCATCATGAAATTGGTGATGGAGGATGGTTGATGATGATGACAGCGACGAATCCCCCTCTCCAGAGCCCCGATCGGACTCCGGATCAGCCCTCCCGAGAGAGATTAGGGCTTGGCGGCGGCTCCATATCGTAAAACGCGATGATTTCTACTCTCTGATTTTTCTCTCCCCGAAAGCCAATATATGGAGTTGGAGTTGGCGTCGGAGGGCCACCAGGGGGCCCACGAGGGGGCGCGCCCCCCACCCTCGTGAGCAGGGTGTGGGCCCCCTGGTCTTCATCTTTTGTGAGTATTTTTCTTTATTTTTTCTAAGGTGTTCCATGGAATTTCAGGACATTCCGAGAATTTTTATTTTCTGCACAAAAAACAACACCATGGCAGTTCTGCTGAAAACAGCGTTAGTCCGGGTTAGTTCCATTCAAATCATACAAGTTAGAGTCCAAAACAAGGGCAAAAGTGTTTGGAAAAGTAGATACGACGGAGACGTATCGTGGAGCCTTCATCCTAGGGCAACAAGTATAATCATATCTCAAGCATAGTTGATGAGCATACCAATGCAACATATGAATTTGATCCCATAATAGTTTCCCTTTTTGTGTCAAGCGATAATCCCTAAAGTATCAACTCCCCCAAGCTTAAACCCTTGCTTGTCCTCAGGCAATTCAGTTGACAAACTGAAATAGAAAAAGAAAAAGTTTTACAAACTCTGTTTGCTCTTGTTGTTGTAAACATGAAAAGCCATCATTCAAGTCTCAGCAATTATTATGAACTAACCATACTCACAATGACACGTAGGTCTCACAATTACTCATATCAATAGCATAATCAGCTAGCGAGCCATAATAGCAAAACTCGGATGACAACACTTTCTCAAAATAATCATAACATGATATAACAAAATGGTATCTCGCTAGCCCTTTCTGAGACTGCAAAACATAAATGCAGAGCACCTTTAAAGATCAAGGACTGACTAAACATTGTAATTCATGGTAAAAGAGATCCAGTCAAGTCATACCCAATATAAACCAATAATAATGAATGCAAATGACAGTGTGCTCTCCAGCAGGTGCTTTTTAATAAGAAGGGTGATGACTCAACATAAAAGTAAATAGATAGGCCCTTCGCAGAGGGAAGCAGGGATTTGTAGAGGTGCCAGAGCTCGGTTTTGAAATAGAGATAAATTATATTTTGAGCGGCATACTTTCATTGTCAACATAACAACTAAAAGACGACGATATCTTCCATGCTAAACAGATTATAGGCGGTTCCCAAACAGAATGGTAAAGTTTATACTCCCCTTCCTCCACAAGCATCAATCCATGGCTTGCTCGAAACAACGAGTGCCTCCAACATTCAACGGGTCCCAAGGGGAGTTTTGTTTGCAGTTATTTTGATTTAGTTTGCACAAAGCATGGGACTAGGCATCCCGGATACCAGCCATTTTCTCGTGAATGAGGAGCGGAGTCCACTTCTCTTGAGAATAACCCGCCTAACACGGAAGATAAGGGCAGCTCTAGTTGACATATGAGCTATTCGAGCATGCAAAACAGAATGTTTATTTGAAGGTTTAGAGTTTGGCACATACAAATTTACTTGGAACGGCAGGTAAATACCGCATATAGGTAGGTATAGTGGACTCATATGGAATAACTTTGGGGTTTAAGGAGTTTGGATGCACAAACAGTATTCCCGCTTAGTACAGGTGAAGGCTAGCAAAAGACTGGGAAGCGACCAACTGAGAGGGCGACAACAGTCGTAAACATGCATTAAAATTAATTCACACTGAGTACAAGCATGAGTAGGATATAATCCACCATGAACATAAATATCATGAAGGCTATGTTGATTGGATTCAACTACATGCGTGAACATGTGCCAAGTCGAGTCACTCAATGCATTTAAAGGAGGATACCACCCCATCATACCACATCATAATCATTCTAATAGCATGTTGGCACGCAAGGTAAACCATTATAACTCATAGCTAATCAAACATGGCACAAGCAACTATAATCTCTAAATGTCATTGCAAATATGTTTACTTCATAATAGCTGAATCAAGAACGATGAATCATCATATTTACAAAAACAAGAGAGGTCGAGTTCATACCAGCTTTTCTTGTCCCAATAAGTCCATCATATATCATCGTTATTGCCTTTCACTTGCACGACCGAACGGTGTGTATAAGAGTGCACGTGCATTGGACTAAGCTGGAATCTGCAAGCATTCAACTCAAGAGAGAAGACAAGTAATCTGGGCTCTAAGTTTAAATAATCAATCATGCATGTAAGAGCCACTAAGCATTTTCAATAGAGTCTTCTCAACCCCCAAAGAAAGAAAAAGAAATAAAAACTATTTACACAGGAAAACTACCAACAAGTGAAAGAAGAACGGGAAATATTTTTGGTTTTTTTAATTCTACTACAAACATGAAAAGTAAATTCACTAAATTTTTTTTAGTTTTTCTTAAAGTTTAGCAATCACACAAGAAGAAAGCAGAAAAAAAATTAAACTACCATGGATAATACAATGAAAGAGTATGAGCACCGACATCTAGCAATAAGTGTGTGTGAACATGAATGTAATGTCGGTGGGAAATACATACTCCCCCAAGCTTAGGCTTTTGGCCTAAGTTGGTCTATTGCCAGGGATGGCCTGGCGGATATCCGTAGATGAAACTGGGGTCGGACTATGATGAAGAAGACTCTGTCTGCCACTGGCTGGCAGCCTCCTCTGGATCCCAAGAATAAACAGATAGTCGTGGAGGCTCATCTTGTTGCTCCGGCTCCGGGGCTGGTGCAGGGTTCCGATAGGCTTGAACAGTCGACCACGAAATGATGTGAGGTTCTCCAAACAAGTTAAACAAGGAAGGACCAGGCAAGGTAATAGTCTCAGGGTGATGTTTATCAGAGTATAATTTATATTTGAGCTCCCCATCGCGACTCTTAACAAGAAAGTCATGCGCTATCATACTTTTGTAATCTAAATAAACACGGGGCAGCGCTGTTTCTTCTTTCTCAGCATGCCTAATAGGTATTTCAAAATGTTCAGCTAGGCATGAAGCATAAATGCCTCCAAAGATGGGGCCCTTAGTACGGTTCAGGCTTAACCGTCTAGCAACAATTCCACCCATACTAACAGAGTTATTACGGTATAAACCATGGAGCAAAATAATAATATCAGGAATACTAAGGTTCCCACATGTAAGGGCATATTTATCCCTTAAGTGTTTTGGTGATTGATGACAATGCATTTGCGGACTAATCGTGTGCCTTGAGTTTGTCAGACGCTTCATCACTAGGCACGAGACGATTTGGTGCCCCTCGATACTATTGAAGACGGCGTTGTTCTACGTTTCTTTTTGGTGGATTTGAGTCATAGGAGAGCCGTACTATTAAGAGGGGGTCCGCGTCGGAAAGGTTCGGCGGGAATCATCACGTACACGTTTTCTAAATTGTCTCCTCCTTTCCCTTGCACCTTGGAGCATTCCCCGTCTATCCTCTATGTGAATGTCTGGACTACTGTTGATGACCTTGTGGTAGTACTCCTCTCTGGAGCGGTAGTACCGTGGGCACATGCGGTGGTACCATGCCCACGCGGGGTAGTACCGCGGGAGCCCACGGTAGTACTGCTCCCTCGGAGTCGTACTACCGTGACTGCTAGGCCAAGTACCGCTGCATCGCGGTAGTAGGCGCGGATGTAATTTTTTACATCCGCGCCCACACGGTAGTACCGCACGTCTAGGGCGGTAGTACCGCTGGTGCCCACGATAGTACCGCTCCCTCCGAGCTGTTGTACCATGGTTCCCTGGCCTAGTGCCGTGGCTTCACGGTAGTAGGGGCGGATGTAACTTTTTACATCCGCACCCACACAGTAGTACCACGCCCTGTGGACGGTAGTACCATGACGGATGTTTGCATCGTCTCTTTGACAGTGGAAGTAGGCACGGATGTATTTTTATTCATCCGTGCCGATTCCAGACTTAGTCTTACCTGCCTCGCGGTAGTACCACGGGTGGGTGCGGTAGTACCGCGCTCGCGGTAGTTCCGCCTATGGTTTAGTCTCTGCAGCTGCCGCGGTAGTACTGTGGTCTTCCACGGTAGTACCGTGTGGCCTCGCGGTAGTATCGCGCCCCTGGAGCGGTAGTACCGCATGTCGCAGGCTGGTCTAAGTGGATAATGGTTGGATTTCTTCCATGACTATAAAAGGGGTGTCTCCTACCTCTTCCACCTCTGAGCTCCATTGTTGCTCCAAGCTCCATTTTCGCCCGATCTCTCTCCCTAGCCAATCAAACTTGTTGATTGCTCAGGATTGGGTGACAAGGCCCCGATCTACACTTCCACCAAGAGAGATTTGATTCCCCCCACTTATCCCTAGCGGATCTTGTTACTCTTGGGTGTTTGAGCACCCTAGACGGTTGACGTCACCTCAAAGCCATACTCCATTGTGGTGAAGCTTCATGGTGTTGTTGGGAGCCTCCAATTGTTATGGAGATTGCCCCAACGTTGTTTGTAAAGGTCCGGTCGCCGCCTTCAAGGGCACCAATAGTGGAATCACGGCATCTCGCATTGTGTGAGGGTGTGAGGAAAATACGGTGGCCCTAGTGGCTTCTTGGGGAGCATTGTGCCTCCACACCGCTCCAACGGAGACGTACTTCCCCTCAAAAGGAAGGAACTTCGGTAACACATCCTCGTCTCCACCGGCTCCACTCTTGGTTATCTCGCGCCTTTACTTTTGCAAGCTTACTTGTGTTGTTTCCCTTACTTGCTCGTGTACTTGTTGTTGTCGCATCATATAGGTTATTCACCTAGTTGCATATCTAGACAACCTACTTTGATGCAAAGTTTAATTTGTTAAAGAAAAGCTAAAAATTGTTAGTTGCCTATTCACCCCCCCCCCCTCTAGTCAACCATATAGATCCTTTCAATTGGTATCACAGCCTCGTCTATTTTTAAGGACTTTGCCGTCCGAAGAGTATGGTTGACACCAACGACGGTGCGGAGGAGCACTCCGGTGTGAATCCAATCTCGTCTTCAGCCGATGGGGGAACCTCGGTCTCCCGTGAGCAATTCAATGTGGATTTAGACACATTGAAAACCTCCATGACGACCGAGGTTGAAAGCATGTTTACTAAATTCCTAGAAGGACTTAAACTATCCACCTCGCCGATGAAAGTGGGTGATCCCACTAACAAGGTGACAGATGCTAACTCCGACAAGGGGGAAGCTAATAGTGAAAAGGGTCCTTCTACTAGTGGTAGAAATGGCACCGACATCTATGCCCATGTGGAACCTCCTACTTATCGTGGACCTATTCCCTCCACTCACTTAAATCATGTCGGTCCTCCTCCTAAGTATGTGAAAAATGAGGATTTTGATACCTGGGTTTATCGGTTCAAGCGTCATTTAAAACATGTGAATACTAATCTTTGGAGAATCATTGAAGAAGGTTTCTATCCTCATGACCCACGCAACTTCACCCCTCGAGAGTGCTCTCTTCATCATCCAAGATGCAATCCTTCCCGAAGATCTCCCTCATCTTCGACCTCATGCCGTGGCTAAAGACGCATGGCAATGTGTTGTGTCTCTCTATCAAGGAAGTGCTAGCATTCAATGCTCCAACTATGAAGTGGTGCAAGATGAAGCCGATGAGTTTGCAACGAAAGAAGATGAAGAACCTCGTGAGCTCTTTCGAAGAGTGACCAAACTCGCGGTCTCACTCCGAGATCATGGGAGCAAGGACACGGATGACAATTGGATCAAGCGCAAGTTCCTCAAGGCCATGATGCCCTACAACAAGGCCATGTCCTCTGTCATTCGTCAAAGACCGGACTTCCACTCCATGACCTCGAGCGGAGTGTTGGATGAGTTCGTTGCAATGAGCATCTTGGACAAGACCGCCGACAATGCGTTGATCTGTTCTCAAAGGGCAAAGAAGCCCAACCTTGCCTTGAAGGCCAAGATTAGTGTGGAAGAAGAGGAAGAAGAGGAAGATGAGGAGAGCAACCCCGAAGACACAAAATATGATTATCATGAGCACACGGCTCTTGCCTCAAGACAATTTTGGAGCAAGAAGAATACAAGACCCAACTTCAACAAGAACAACTCGAGTGGCCTCAAGGGCAAGCAACGAGTTAGAACTTGTTTCAACTGTGGCAATGTGAGCCATTTCATTGCGGATTGTCCTTACGAGAAGCGGGAAGACAATGGTGGCAAGTTCATCCGAAAGGACAAAGCCAAGTCCTTCCCCAACAAGAACAACTTCACCAAGAAGACTCCTACTCGCGGGTTGGTGGTTAAAGAAGAATACCATGAGGATGACGATGATGATGAAGATAGTGAAGCAATGGCTATGGCATCCATTGCCATTGCCACAACTCCACGGGTGTCTCTCTTCGACTCACCCAACGAGAACATCACCGCCAAGTACCTCATGGCTAAAGCCACTAACAAGGTAACCCCCAACATCAAAACCACCATTATTCCTAATCCTTCTTTGACGGTTGACCTTGATGATGGTAAGGGGTCTAATGAGGAGGTAAATGAATTTGAGTCCTTCATGAGTAAGCTCAAGGGCAAATCCAAGAAGCACTTCGTTGCTCTTTTGGAACAACTTGGTGAAGGCTCACAAAGAAACCATCTCTAAGATGGAAGGTCATAGTCGTGACTATGCCGATGAGATATCGGATCTCTCTAATGCTCTTGAGGAAGAGCGTGGGCATCGTTTGGCTCTTGAGGAGTCACACAACGATGACCATGCCAAATTAAAGAAAGATCTCGATCATGCTCTTGTTGTGTCTCGTGTGCTAACTTCCGACAAGGCTAAACTTGGGGTTGATCATGCTAGACTCAAGGAGGAGTTTGATGTACTTGACAAGGCCCATAAGGTCTTGAAAAGTGCTCATGCAAACCTCAAGGAGTCTCATGCTCAACTCCAAGTTAAGCTAACCAAGGAAAAGGCCACATTTCCTCACATGGTCTTAATTGATAATGCAAATGCTACTAACCCGTGTTGTGAGCATGTGCATCTTGTGGAGGAGAATGCTCAGTTGAAGGAACAACTCGAGAAAGGTCTTGTGTCATGCATACAAGGTGAGAAGAACCTAAATGACCTTTTGAGCAATCAAAAGGAAGTTGTGGGCAAGGAGGGAGTTGGGTTCTCACCCAAGACCAAGAACAAGAAGAAGAACGAGAAGAAAGATAACAAGACCAAACAACCTCCCCCGCTTAAGCAAACTTTTGTGAAGGAGGGAGAGGGTGCTCCTAAGGAGAAGACGAACAATGCGAAGAGTGGTGATGCCAAAAAGGGCAAAGCCATCTCTCCCAACAAAGCCGGCGACTTTAACCCCTCTTATGTGTTATGTCGTGCTATTGATGGGCATGTTTATGCTAAATTTGTTGGTTCTTCTTATGAGTATATTGAATGGTCTATTTGGGTTCCCAAGGCCCTTGTTACTAACATCAAAGGACCCATTACTAAATGGGTACCTAAAACCAAGCATTGATCTCTTGTAGGTGTTTGCTTCCGATGGGGGATCATGGTTGCTCGATAGTGGAGCAACAAATCATATGACCGGGAGCAAGGACTTGGTGGTGGATGTGCAAAAGAGACCATCTATGACCACCAATGTCGAGTGGGGTGATGCCTCACATTCTAAGGTATTGGGTCTTGGCAAGGTTGTCATTTCTCATGATCTAACGATCGAGAAAGTCATGCTTGTTGAGTCCCTTGCGTTCAATTTACTTTCCGTTCGTCAACTTGCACTCATGGGCTTTGCCAGCTTCTTTGATATTGATACCGTGGCCCTCTTGCGGAGCAAGACTCTTAAAGTAGCCTTTGTTGGGCATGTCGAGAATGGTCTCTATGTGATTAACTTTTCGGAGCAACCCACTACGACCGCGACATGCCTAATGGCTAAAGTTGATGTGGGATGGCTTTGGCATCGCCGTTTAGCCCACGTCAATATGAGATCTTTGCAAAGTCTTCTCAAGGGGGACCATGTCCGTGGACTAACAAATGTTAGTTTTGCTAAAGATCGTGCTTGCAGTGCTTGTACCGAAGGAAAGCTACATGAGACGGCTCACCCTCCCACGATTATCATCTACTCGAAGAGACCCTTGGAGCTCCTTCACATGGACCTCTTTGGGCCTCCATCCTTTGATAGTCTTGGGGGTAGAAAGTATTGCTTGGTGATTTTGGATGATTATTCAAGATACACTTGGGTATACTTCTTCAAGAGGAAGAGTGAGACTCAACAAACCATCATCGACTTTGCAAATGAAGCTCAACATCAACATAATGCAAAGATCTTGACAATAAGAAGTGACAACGGCACCGAGTTCAAGAACTACACCTTGGATGAGTTTCTTAGTGATAAGGGGATCAAGCATCAATATTCTGCACCATATACCCCTCAACAAAATGGTGTTGCGGAGAGGAAGAACCGGACGTTGATGGATGCGGCAAGGACCATGATGGCGGAGTTCAAGTCCCCATACAACTTTTGGGCCAAAGCCATCAACACCGCATGTCATGCATCCAATCGGCTCTATCTCCACAAAGGCTTGAACAAGACCCCTTATGAGATACTCACCGGCAACAAGCCCAATCTCAAGTACTTCCTGGTGTTCGGGTGTAAGTGTTTCATTCTCAAGAAAGGTGTTCATTTGTCTAAATTTGAGTCTAGAGCATATGAGGGCATATTTGTTGGTTATGCTACAAACTCTCATGCTTACCGTGTTCTCAACAAGTCCACCGGACTCATTGAGGAGACGTGTAACATGGAGTTTGACGAAAATAACGGCTCCCAAGTGGAGCAAAGTGGTACTTGTGATGTAGGTGATGAAATTCCTCCCCAAGCCATAAGAAGAATGGGTATTGGTCATATTCTACCCATTGAGGAACCCCTTGTGGCCAAAGGAGAAGGACAATGCTCCACCCAAGTGGAGCCATCACCTACTCAAGACCCACACGCTTCCGAAGAACAAAGTGAAGGCCCTCAACCTCGTGAACAAGACCAAGGGCAAGATCAATCTCAAGAAGGTGGTGAACCTCCAAATGATGCCCAAGGTTAAGTTCTTCCCCTCGAGCAAGTTCAAGATCATGAAGAAGCTCAAGATCAAGAACAAGCTCAAGACGGCACTCAAGATTATCAAGTTAACCCTCCTCCTTCCACATCCGAGGAGGAATTAGAGCGTCGTGCCGCGAAGATTTCTTCCAAACTCACCACCAAAGGCCATCTCATGGAGAATGTGGTTGGAAGCCTAAGAAAGGGGGTAAGCACTCGTAGACAATTAGCAAACTATTGTGAGCATCACGCATTTGTCTCTTGTGTTGAACCCCAAAAGGTCTATGAGGCGCTCGAAGACTCGGATTGGCTCAATGCCATGCATGAAGAACTCAACAACTTCGAGTACAACAAGATGGGAGATTGGTGCCAAGGCCATCGGGGAACCACAACGTCATTGGAACCAAGTGGATTTTCAAGAACAACCAAGATGCTCATGGGAACATCATTCGCAACAAGGCAAGATTGGTAGCACAAGGCTACTCCCAAGTCGAGGGTATCGACTATGGTGAAACCTTTGATCCTGTTGCTTGTCTTGAATCCATTCATTTGTTGACTGCTTATGCTTCCCATCACAACTTTAAGTTGCAACAAATGGATGTGAAAAGTGCTTTTCTTAATGGTCCTATTAATGAGTTGGTCTATGTCAAGCAACCCCCCGGGTTCGAGGACCCCTACTTCCTGGATCATGTGTATCAACTCTATAAGGCACTCTATGGCCTTAAACAAGCCCCACGTGCATGGTATGACCACCTTACCGAGTTGTTACAAGATCGTGGATTTGAAGTGAGGCAAATCGATCCCACTCTTTTTACTAAGAAGGTCAAAGGGGAGTTGTTTGTATGCCAACTATATGTTGATGATATTATCTTTGGTTCCTCTAACAAAGCTTTCAATGAGGAATTTGCCGCTCTCATGACCTCCAAGTTCAAGATGTCTTCGATGGGAGAGTTGAAGTTCTTCCTTGGTTTTGAT
Organism: Triticum aestivum; assembly: GCF_018294505.1. Lineage (NCBI taxonomy): Eukaryota > Viridiplantae > Streptophyta > Magnoliopsida > Poales > Poaceae > Triticum > Triticum aestivum. The sequence continues at coordinate 465,978,939 of NC_057807.1, read as the reverse complement.
ATCAAACAAAGTAGAGAAGGAACCTTCATCAACCAAGCCAAATATACTCAAGACATGCTGAAAAGATTCAAGCTAAGTGATGTCAAGCCGGCTTCTACTCCAATGCCTACCAAGTGCCAACTTGACATTGATCCCAATGGTAAAGCGGTGGATCAAAAGGTATATCGCTCCATGATTGGCTCCTTGCTTTACCTTTGTGCATCTAGACCGGATATCATGTTGAGTGTGGGAATGTGTGCATGGTTTAAAGCCGCACCGAAGGAAAGTCACTATGTGGTGGTCAAGCGAATCTTTCGATATTTGGCTCAACCCCAAACTTTGGCTTATGGTACCCAAGAGGGGCAAACTTCAAGCTTGAAGGATTTACGGATTCCGACTGGGTGGGAGACAAAGTGGATAGGAAGTCCACCTCCGGAGGGTGCCAATTTCTTGGTTGCTCTTTGGTGAGTTGGTCTTCCAAGAAGCAAAGTTGTGTGTCTCTCTCGTCCACCGAAGCGGAATATGTGGCGGCTGGTAGTAGTTGTGCACAACTCTTATGGATGAGGCAAACTTTAAAGGAATACGGTGTCATTTGTGACAAAGTGCCTCTTTGGTGTGATAATAAAAGTGCCATCAAGATTTCTCTCAACCCGGTGCAACACTTCAAGACAAAGCATATTGAGATTCAGTATCACTTCATCCGGGATCACATTAGGCGAGGGGAGATCGAGCTCAAGTATGTCAACACTCATGATAACCTTGCAGATATCTTCACGAAGCCCTTGGATGAAGCAAGATTTCGTAAGTTAAGGCATGAGCTAAATATCATTGATTCGAGCAATGTGACTTGAACCCTTGCACCCCCCACCACACTCAACTTGTTGTCTAGTTTAGGTGTAGGCATAGACATAGGGGGAGTGTTGTTCTCTCAATGAACTTTCCCTCCCCCTATTATGCATAAATAGATCAACTCTTTCACATTAGCCATTTTTTTATGGTACTTGTGCTTCAAAGACGAGTTTTGGTCATGGGCCCAAGGATAATTCTTCGCGGTGCCATACCATCTAACTCAAACATAGGTGGCTCCGGCCACCGCCCTCTCCATTTGAGAGGTTGTGTCGCATGGTGGTTTCTTGTTGTCTTTCTGCCTTCGGTTTGTGCGTGTTCTTGTGGCATCCTTTGTGTGAAAAGTTTCCTTGCAAAGACCTTCTTCTCGTGTTGAAACCTGCTGTGTCTTGAGCTCACGGTACTACCGCGGCCAGCTACGGTACTACCGCGGCCAGCCACGGTACTACCGCATGTGGGGAGCACGGTACTACCGCCCCCACGCGGCAGTAATTTTTTACTGCCGCCTGGGTGAGCGGTACTACCACTATGGTGCGGTACTTCCGCCCGAGCGGTACTACCGCGATGATATGCGGTACTACCGCGCTGGCATGGGCGCGTGGGGATAAGGATGGGCAGGGGGAGTTCTAACTCTCCCATACCCATTCAAAGTTCCCCCCACGTCGTCTCTCTCTCCCACGCTCAAGAACGGAGTCGGCATTCGTCGCTGGATCTCCTCGTACGGCTGCCCTCCCGTGATTCCATCTGGTGGGATCATTCCCACCACGTGCTCTTGCTATGGACCAAGGTTTTTCCCCAACCTATTCTCGTTTTGGTTGAGTTCTTTGCCTCTAGGTTTTTGGGGGAGACTTGTGTGTTCTAGAGATTCTTAGGCTATTTATATGCAAGAGTAGGATGAAGGAGAGTAGCTTTGCGTAGGAATTATACTTGTATTTTTGTCCTGTGCTAGATTTGATCACTGTAGCGCTGCCATGGTTTCGCAGTTCTTTTCAGATTTGAACTGACGTTTGGATCTGACACGACGCGGTACTACCGCCCGTCTGGCGTGGTACTACCACGCTCACTGCGGCACTAAAACTTTACTACCACTCCAACCACGGTACTACCGTGACCTCCCACGGTACTACCGCGACCTGGAGCGGTACTAATATTTTAGTCCCGCGGGCTCTGGCAGTACTACCGTGGCTCACATCTATCTCATGGCAACTTTCACGTATACTTTCTATGTGTTTCTTGTGCTTTGCCGTGGTCTTTGCATTGATCCTCTCTGCGTTTCGTTGGTGTTTTGCGTTTGTGTCTCAGGTGGTGGCTCTCACTGCTCCAATCCCAGTCGTGACACGGGCTCCAAGCGTCTGCACAATCCAGGTGAAGCACCTGAGGGCTCCACTGCCCCCAAGCGCCATGTCAAGACATCAGCTAGCAAGCACAAGGAACCCGCTAAGGGCATGGACGAGATATCCCAATCTGAGTACGTCCGTCTCAGGCAACTCCACCCATATGTGAACCCTCGTTCTTCTGTCAAAGGTTGTGAGCTGTTTTGGAACAAGCAACAGACTCTCATCTATCTAGATGTCATCAAAAACAAGCAGAATACCTACATGGATGTGAAATGGATTGAAATGCATCACATGAGGAAGGACAAGTTCCGTGAGTACTTTGGAGAGTCTCTGGACTTGGTGGAGCAGTTTGGCATTGAGCATGTGATATCCTTTCACCTTGACTATGACCCTGAGCTTATCTGTCAGTTCTTTGCCTCAGTATACTTTCACTCTGATGAGGAGCGGAGGATGACCTGGATGACCAATGGCCGTCAGCTGACTGCTACCTGGAAGGAGTTCGAGGATTTGCTCCAGGTTCCTGATGACGGGCTCAACACTCCCGTGGCTGTTCGCCCCCATGCAAATTCTGAGTCTGCCAACAAGGACAAGCTTGCGCCATACTATGTTGAGAAGGCGCTCGCCAATGGCAAGACGGGGTTGGTGCTCAACTCTTTTATGGATACCATGTATCGCATCTTCCGCAACTCCTTGTTCCCTCGCATTGGTGACAAGGACAAGGTTCATGCCTATATGGTGGATATGATGCTCATTTGCGAGGAGGCTCGTTTGTCTCAAACTCAGCCACTTGATGTCTCACACATCATGTGGTGTGAGCTTCGGTTTGCGGTGTTTAACCGCAAGGTGCCTATCTATGGGCCCTATCTGTTTCTGCTGATCTCGAAGACTTGGGAGAAGATGTTCCCTAGTGAGGAGTTCCTTGCTCCAGACTGGATTCGCCATGATGCCATATGTCTGCGTGTCAAGCCCAACTGGGCCAACACTACTACTCGTGCTGAGGCATCTTCTGCTAGGGCTGCTGTTGATGAGGAGGATGCTGGCGCCGAGGATGTTGCTGAGGGCCGTGCTGCCAGGCCTTCCCAGAGTTCCCCTATGCCTTCGTGGGCCAAGAAGCTGAAGGACAAGATGAAGACTCTTTTCTGCATGCAAGCCAAGGGGAAGTACAGGACTCATGTGGCATCTAAGGAGAGTCGCCGCCGGGACAAGAAGATCTTGCAGTTGTATGGAGAGGACGTGTCTGGTGGTTCTGAGGATCGCATCACTCCAGAGGCCGAGTGGATGGAGAAGCAAGGCTACAGGTGGACTGATTCTGAGGAGGACGTCGAGGAGACCATCCCTACCGCCGAGGAGTCTGACGAGGAGCCTTGGTATGAGTTCCCTGCTTGAGCCACACCTTGTGTGTAGGTGTCCTCTTTTCCTTTTTGGCGTCTCGATGCCAAAGTGGGAGAGAGTGTAGGGATTTGCGTCGTCGTTCGTGTTCGGTGTGTTTGCTGCTTTCTCGTTTTGAACCTCGTTTGAACCTCGTTTCAGTTGCTTTGGGTTGCTTTACTTCATATGGTGTAAGACATATGCACTCTATCTATCTTAGCGAGCTTGTGATATATTGTGCTACCTTTGTGCTATGCTCTGCTTAGATGTTAATTATCATGCCTTTGTCTCTAAAATATAGGGGGAGTGTTGATCCTAGTTTGTGTGCTATGCAGTCCAAAGCATCCATCTAGATTGCACACAACTAGGGGGAGCCCGTCTATATTTTAGAAGAGGAGGGGTTTGCCTTTGCTCAATATTATCTCATCTATGTGCAAATCCCGTATTGTCATCAATCCACCAAAAAGGGGGAGATTGTAAGGGCATATTTATCCCTTAAGTGTTTTGGTGATTGATGACAATGCATTTGCGGACTAATCGTGTGCCTTGAGTTTCTCAGACGCTTCATCACTAGGCACGAGACGATTTGGTGCCCCTCGAGACTATTGAAGACGGCGTTGTTCTATGTTTCTTTTTGGTGGATTTGAGTCGTAGGAGAGCCGTACTATTAAGAGGGGGTCCGCGTCGGAAAGGTTCGGGAGGAATCATCATGTACACGTTTTCTTCATTGTCTCCTCCTTTCCCTTGCACCTTGGAGCATTCCCCGTCTATCCTCTATGTGAATGTCTGGACTACTATTGCTGAGCTTACGATAGTACTGCTCCCTGGAGCGGTAGTACCGCAGGCACACACGGTAGTACCGTGCCCACGCGCGGTAGTACCGCGGGAGCCCACGATAGTACCGCTCCCTCGGAGTCGTACTACCGTGACTGCTAGGCCAAGTACCGCTGCATCGCGGTAGTAGGCGCGGATGTAATTTTTTACATCCGCGCCCACACGGTAGTACCGCACGTCTAGGGCGGTAGTACCGCTGGTGCCCACAGTAGTACCGCTCCCTCCAAGCTGTTCTAACGTGGTTCCCTGGCCTAGTGCCGTGGCTTCATGGTAGTAGGGGCGGATGTACTTTTTTACATCCGCACCCACACGTTAGTACCGCGCCCTGTGGACGGTAGTACCGTGACGAATGTTTGCATCGTCTCTTTGACAGCGGAAGTAGGCACGGATGTATTTTTATTCATCCGTGTCGATTCCAGACTTAGTCTTACCTGCCTCATGGTAGTACCGTGGGTGGGTGCGGTAGTACCGCGCTCGCGGTAGTTCTGCCTATGGTTTAGTCTCTGCAGCTGCCGTGGTAGTACTGTGGTCTTCCACGGTAGTACCGCGTGGCCTCACCGTAGTACTGCACCCCTGGAGAGCTAGTACCGCATGTCGCAGGCTGGTCTAAGTGGATAACGGTTGGATTTCTTCCATGACTATAAAAGGGGCGTCTCCTACCTCTAGTTGAGTACCTCTTGCACCTCTAAGCTCCATTCTTGCTCCAAGCTCCATTTTCGCCCGATCTCTCTCCCTAGCCAATCAAACTTGTTGATTTGCTCGGGATTGGGTGACAAGGCCCCGATCTACACTTCCACCAAGAGAGATTTGATTCCCCCCACTTATCCCTAGTGGATCTTGTTACTCTTGGGTGTTTGAGCACCCTAGACGGTTGAGGTCACCTCAAAGCCATAGTCCATTGTGGTGAAGCTTTGTGGTGTTGTCAGGAGCCTCCAATTGTTGTGGAGATTGCCCCAACCTTGTTTGTAAAGGTTCGGTCGCCGCCTTCAAGGGCGCCAATAGTGGTATCACGGCATCTCGCATTGTGTGAGGGCGTGAGGAGAATACGGTGGCCCTAGTGGCTTCTTGGGGAGCATTGTGCCTCCATACCGCTCCAACGGAGACGTACTTCCCCTCAAAAGGAAGGAACTTCGGTAACACATCCTCGTCTCCACCGGCTCCACTCTTGGTTATCTCGCGCCTTTACTTTTGCAAGCTTACTTGTGTTGTTTCCCTTACTTGCTCATGTACTTGTTGTTGTCGCATCATATAGGTTGTTCACCTAGTTGCATATCTAGACAAGCTACTTTGATGCAAAGTTTAATTTGTTAAAGAAAAGCTAAAAATTGTTAGTTGCCTATTCACCCCCCCCCCTCTAGTCAACCATATCGATCCTTTCACCACAGTTTCCGCGTCCAATCAAGAAACGACTAGCAAATAAGGCAAAGTAGCGTAAAACAGGATAATGTATGCTAGTGATCCTTGCATCAGAAACCTTCCTGGTTTCTCCCACCGTGATGGTGTTAACAAAACCTTCTAATTCGTTGCGGTGGGGTTCATTTAAGGTGCCCTCAAAGGGTATTCTGCAAACCTCGCAGAATTCTGCTAATGTCATCTCTTTAACAACGTCATATAAATGAAACTCTACTGTTGGAGGTGATTTCTTAGGGAAAAAGTAGAAGTTTTGCACAAAAGTATTTGTGAGTAATAGATACTGATGACGTTGGTCATGGAGGAAGTTGGTGAGGCCAGCATTCTCAATAAATAAATAGAAATCCTCATAAATCCCAGCTCTCCTCAAGAAGTCATCGAAAGGCCATTCACAAGGTCGGACCTCCGCGGTGCGAGGTAAATTAAATTTGGGCTTCTCCTCTTCTTCCTTTTGTTTTTCCTTAGAGCTTCGGCTCGACGAGCCCCTCAGAAGCCTATTCATTATTTCTGAAACAATCTGAATTTTTTAGTAACTTCAAATAAAAGTGAACCAACTTTAATAAAATTGATAGCAACAACTCCCACAAGTGCCTAGGGCCTATATAAAGCATTGGAACTACTTGGAACCATATAAATTTGTCATACAAGCTCAAGAACATGGTCACCTATGCAGCACAAATTTGCAAAGAATAAAGCACTAGAACAAAAACTAATTGGACCAATGGAGAAGTCACATACCAAGGAACAATCTCCCCAAGCAGTTTTGTGAGAGATGCTTTGAGCAAGGAGATCGAAAATCACAGCAACGGTGGCTGGAACTCGTACTTATGTTAGTTTTTTGTGTTTGTGTGAGGCACATGAAGAAGATGGGTGCAGGAATAAGTGGAGGAGGGCCACCATGGGCCCACGAGGCAGGGGGGTGCGCCCTCCACCCTCGTGGCCAGGTGGCAGCTCCCCCCGTGGTAATTTTTGCACAGTAAATTCTCAAATATTCCCAAAAAATCATATTAAATTGGCATGGCATTCTGAGGACTTTTATTTTCAGGATATTTTTATGTTGCACGGATAAGTCAGGAAACAGATAGAAAAATATTATTTTACTTTATTTCTACTAAATAACAGAAAATATAAAGAGGGTACAGAAGGTTGTGCTTCTAGTTTCATCCATCTCGTGATCATCAAAATGAACCCACTAACAAGGTTGATCAAGTCTTGTTAACAAACTCATTCCGAATAATCCTGGAACTGGAGAAATTTCGAATGACACTAAATTACCTCAACGGGGATATGAAAATCCCCAACAATAAGAATATCATACTTTTTCTTGACAGTAGGGAGAGGAAATTCAAAACCTCCAAATGTAATCGATGGAACTTTTCCAATTGAGTTGATACTATAAACTTGAGGTTGTTTCCTCGGAAAATGCACCGTGTGCTCATTGCCATTAACATGAGAAGTGGCATTGCCTTTGGTGCAATCAATAACGGCCCCTGCAGTATTAAGGAAAGGTCTTCCAAGAATAATAGACATACTATCATCCTCGGGAATATCAGGAATAACAAAGTCCGTTAAAATAGTAACATTTGCAACTACAACAGGCACATCCTCACAAATACCGACAGGTATAGCAGTTGATTTATCAGCCATTTGCAAAGATATTTCAGTAGGTGTCAACTTATTCAAGTCAAGTCTACGATATAAAGAGAGAGGGTGACACTAACACCGGCTCCAAGATCACATAAAGCAGTTTTAACATAACTTCTTTTAATGGAGCATGGTATAGTAGGCACTCCGGGATCTCCAAGTTTCTTTGGTATTCCACCCTTAAAAGTATAATTAGCAAGCATGGTGGAAATTTCAGCTTCGGGTATCTTTCTTTTATTAGTAATAATATCCTTCATATACTTAGCATAAGGATTTGTTTTGAGCACATCAGTTAATCGCATACGCAAAAAGATGGGTCTAATCATTTCAGCAAAGCGCTCAAAATCCTCATCATCCTTTTTCTTGGATGGTTTTGCAGGAAAAGGCATGGGTTTCTGAACCCATGGTTCCCTTTCTTTACCATGTTTCCTAGCAACAAAATCTCTTTTATCATAACGTTGATTCTTTGACTGTGGGTTATCAAGATCAACAGCAGGTTCAACTTCTACATCATTATCATTACTAGGTTGAGCATCAACATGAACATTATCATTAACATTATCACTAGGTTCATGTTCATCACCTGATTGTGTTTCAGCATCAGAAATAGAGATATCATTCAGATTCTCAGGTGACTCAGCGATAGGTTCACTAGAAGTTTGCAAAGTCCTATCATTTTTCTTTTTCTTCCTTTTAGAAGAACTAGGTATATCAATATTGTTTCTTTGAGAATCTTGCTCGATTATCTTAGGGTGGCCTTCAGGATACAAAGGTTCCTAAGTCATTCTACCAGTTCTAGTAGCCACTCTAACAACATAATCATTTTCCTTACTATTCATTTCATCAAGCACTTCTTTCTGAGCTTTAAGTACTTGTTCTACTTGAGTGGTAACCATAGAAGCATGCTTGCTAACAAGTTTAAGTTCACCTCTAATATCAGCCATATAATCACCCAAGCGTTTAATCATAAAGGCATTCTGTTTTAGTTGTCTACCAAAATAAGCATTAAAGTCATCTTGCTTAAACATAAAGTCATCAAACTCATCCAAGCACTGACTAGCAATTTTAGGAGGGGGGACTTCAGCTTTATCATATCTATAGAGAGAATTTACCTTTACTACCTGTGTCGGGATATCGGGAGGTTCTTCATTAAATAAGTAATTGAGATCATATACTTCTTCAACATGCGGTAAATTAAGACCATGTATTTCTTCAATTGGAGGTAGATTCTTAACATCTTCAGCTTTAATACCTTTTTCTTTCATAGATTTCTTTGCCTCTTGCATATCTTCGGGACTGAGAAATAGAACACCTCTCTTCTTCGGAGTTGGTTTAGGAATAGGCTCAGTAATTGGCTCGGGAACTGGCTCAGGTGGTAGCTCGGGAGGTGCCCAATTATTTTCATTAGCCAACATATTATTCAACAGAATTTCAGCGTCATCCGATGTTCTTTCCCTGAAAAGAGAACCAGCACAACTATCCAGGTAATCTCTAGAAGCATCAGTTAGTCCATTATAAAAGATATCAAATATTTCAGGTTTCTTAAGAGGATGATCACGCAAAGCATTAAGTAACTTGAGAAGCCTCCCCCAAGCTTGTGAGAGACTCTCTTCTTCAATTTGCACAAAATTGTATATTTCCCGCAAAGCAGCTTGTTTCTTATGAGCGGGGAAATATTTAGCAGAGAAGTAATAAATCATATCCTGGGGACTTTGCACACAACCAGGATCAAGAGAGTTATACCATATCTTAGCATCACCCTTTAATGAAAACGGAAATATCTTAAGTAAATAAAGGTAGCGCGATCTCTCATTATTAGTAAACAGGGCAGCTATATCATTTAACTTAGTAAGATGTGCCACAACAGTTTCAGATTCATAGCCATAAAAAGGATCGGATTCAACCAAAGTAATTATATCTGGATCAACAGAAAAATCATAATAGTCCTGATCAGGAACACAGATAGGTGAAGTAGCAAAAGCAGGGTCGGGTTTCATTCTACCTCTAAAAGATTCTTTACTCCATTTAATTAGCAACCTCTTAAGTTCACGTCTATCCTGGCAAGCAAAAATAGCTGCAGAAGGTTCAGCATCAAAAATATAACCCTCAGAAATAGCAGGCATAGGTTCATCATCACTAACATCATCGTGTTCAGGTTCAATAATTTCTCTTTCTCTAGACCTAGCAATTTGCTCATCAAGATATTCACCAAGTGGCACAGTAGTATCAAGCATAGAAGTAGTTTCATCATAAGTATCATGCATAGCAGAAGTGGCATCATCAATAACATGCGAGATATCAGAATCAATAGCAGTAGTAGGTTTAGGTGTCGCAAACTTACTCATAACAGAAGGAGAATCTAGTGCAAGGCTAGATGGCAATCCCTTAACTCCCCTCGTAGTTGAGGGCAAAATAGTAGTTCGATCATCTTTCAAGTTCTTCATAGTGTCCAGAAGATATAAATGCCAAGTGACTCAAAGAATAGAGCTATGCTCCCCGGCAATGGCGCCAGAAATTAGTATTGATAACCCACAAGTATAGGGGATCGCAACAGTTTTCGAGGGTAGAGTATTCAACCCAAATTTATTGATTCGACACAAGGGGAGCCAAAGAATATTCTCAAGTATTAGCAGCTGAGTTGTCAATTCAACCACACCTGGAAACTTAGTATCTGCAGCAAAGTGTTTAGTAGCAAAGTAATATGATAGTGGTGGTAACGGTAACAAAAGTAAAGACAGTAAAAGTAATGTTTTTGGTATTTTGTAGTGATTGTAACAGTAGCAACAAAAAAGTAAATAAGCATAAACCAGTATATGGAAAACTCGTAGGCACTGGATTAGCGATGGATAATTATGCCGGATGTGGTTCATCATGTAGCAGTCATAACATAGGGTGACACAGAACTAGCTCCAGTTCATCAATGTAATGTAGGCATGTATTCCGCATATAGTCATACGTGCTTATGGAAAAGAACTTGCATGACATATTTTGTCCTACCCTCCCATGGCAGTGGGGTCCTATTGGAAACTAAGGTATATTAAGGCCTCCTTTTAATAGAGAACCGGAACAAAGCATTAGCACATAGTGAATACATGAACTCCTCAAACTATGGTCATCACCGGGAGTGGTCCCGATTATTGTCACTTCGGGGTTGCCGGATCATAACACATAGTAGGTGACTATAGACTTGCAAGATAGGATCTAGAACATACATATACTCATGGAAACATAATAGGTTCAGATCTGAAATCATGGCACTCGGGCCCTAGTGACAAGCATTAAGCATAGCAAAGTCATAGCAACATCAATCTCAGAACATAATGGATACTAGGGATCAAACCCTAACAAAACTAACTCGATTACATGATAAATCTCATCCAACCCATCACCGTCCAGCAAGCATACGATGCAATTACTCACGCACGGCGGTGAGCATCATGAAATTGGTGATGCAGGATGGTTGATGATGACGACGACGACGAATCCCCCTCTCCAGAGCCCCGATCAGACTCCGGATCAGCCCTCCCGAGAGAGATTAGGGCTTGGCAGCAGCTCCGTATCGTAAAACGTGATGATTTCTTCTCTCTGATTTTTTTCTCCCCGAAAGCCAATATATGGAGTTGGAGTTGGCGTCAGAGGGCCGCCAGGGGGCCCATGAGGGGGCGTGCTCCCCACCCTCGTGAGCAGGGTGTGGGCCCCATGGTCTTCATATTTTGCGATGATTTTTCTTTATTTTTTCTAAGGTGTTCCGTGGAGTTTCAGGACATTCCGAGAATTTTTATTTTCTGCACAAAAAACAACACCACGGCAGTTCTGCTGAAAACAACGTCAGTCCGGGTTAGTTCCATTCAAATCGTACAAGTTAGAGTCCAAAACAAGGGCAAAAGTGTTTGGAAAAGTAGATACGACGAAGACGTATCATGGAGCCTTCATCCTAGAGCAACAAGTATAATCATATCTCAAGCATAGTTGACGAGCATACCAATGCAACATATGAATTTGATCCCATAATAGTTTCCCTTTTTGTGTCAAGCGATAATCCCTAAAGTATTCACGTTGATCCAACGTGTCTCCCATAACATAATTGAATAGGGTTTTCTCAGGATTATCTAAGTAGTACATAATATTTTTCACATAACCAGCATCGAGGGTTTGAGGAGGTTCCCCATCTCCATGAGTAGCAAGTACACCTAATTTTTTTGGTATTTCGTGTTCCATATCCATAACTAAAGATAGAGAACAACTTAGAACAGCAAATAAAAATTACTTAATGATAAAGCAAACAAGCACACACGAGAATATTCACCCCATGCTATGACTCCCCGGCAATGGCGCCAGAAAAAGGTCTTGATAACCCACAAGTATAGGGGATCAATTGTAGCCTCTTTCAATAAGTAAGAGTGTCGAACCCAGCGAGGAGCTAAAGGTAGAACAAATATTCCCTCAAGTTCTATCGACCACCGATACAACTCTACGCACAAATATTCCCTCAAGTTCTATCGACCACCGATACAACTCTACGCACGCTTAGTGTTCGCTTTACCTAGAACAAGTATGAAACTAGAAGTAATTTCTAGGTGTTGTTGGATAGGTCGCAAGATAATAAAGAGCACATAAATAAGAAGTAGGGCTTTTTAGATAAAGAAGCAATAAAGTAAATATAGCGAGTGTGGAAAAGTGGTGGTAGGAGTTGTGAAATTGTCCCTAAGCAATTGACTACTTTACTAGACCGATAGCTAGTTTTATGTGGGAGAGGCATAAGCTAACATACTTTCTCTTCTTGGATCATATGCACTTATGATTGGAACTCTAGCAAGCATCCGCAACTACTAAAGATCATTAAGGTAAAACCCAACCATAGCATTAAAGCATCAAGTACCCTTTATCCCATATGCCACAACCCCCTTACTCGGGTTTATGCTTCTCTCACTCAAGAAACCCACTATAAGTGAATCATGAACGTATTGCAACACCCTACAACAGGAATCCCTCACGCTTGCACGACACGGAGGGCGCAATAGGACAGCAACATAACCACAAGCAAATTAAACAAATCATACCAATTCACCAATTACCGATCGGACAATGAAAATCTACTCAGACATCATAGGATGGCAACACATCATTCGATAATAATATGAAGCATAAAGCATCATGTTCAAGTAGAGGGTACATGTCACATCCCTAGCTTCTGGTGCTGCCTAGTGTTTGCATCATGTTTAAATTTCTGAAAACTTGAACTGGGGAAATTTGGAAGCCTCAAAACCCTAAATAAAAGAAGGGCAAAAACCCTAAAATCTCATTCATTGTTCCAAAATGCTCTTCTTAAATGTTTGATAATTTTTGGAAAGGGTTCTGGTCCCAACCAAAATATTGAACATTTTTAAGGACTTAATCATGGGACTTTGAATTTAAATCATTAGCTATTTGAATTTGAATTATATTCATATAATTAGAATATAATTTCAAATACCCCTGAAATATTTTATGAGCTTTTGGAAAAGTCCATCTAGCAAAATAAAAATATTCAGAGGAGTTTTTGGCATTGTTTGGGTTATTTTAAATTCAAAATAGTGGCAAAAGATTAAATAAAAGAAAACAGAACAGAAATATAAAAAAAAGAGCAGAAGCCTACCTGGGCCACCTACCTGCAGCCCACCTAGCGCCCCACCTGGCGCCAGCAACCGGCCCAGCTCCTGTGCTGGCAGCCCACCGGTGCGGCCCAGCCCACCAGGCGCCTCCCCCTGTCGCCTTCCTCCTCGTGCCAGTAGGCAGAGGAGGGACACCGCGACGCCGCCGCGCGCGCCACCTCCACCCTGCTCTGGCCATCTCCTGCTTCGCCCTGGAGGCTCGTCCTCCTCCCTGACCCCGTGCCTGGATGACGCCACGCTGCCCCGACTCCCTCTCGCACTCTCCCTCGCCTCATCCCCTCCTCTATCTCTCTCTCACACGCACGGCCGTCGCCACCGACGCCGTTCGCCGCGGCCACAGCCACCGCCTCGCCTCTCCGACATGCCCACGGGCTCCGCCTCGTCCCTCTCTTCCTCCTCACCGAGCCGTCCGACGCCGGAAGCCCCTGGACGTCGCAAGCACCGCCGTTCCCCTCGTCGGCCACCGGAGATCGCCGCCGTCAATTCTCCGTCGCAGAAGCTTCCCCGAGCACATTGAGCTGCTTTGTGAGTCCGTCGTGAGCCCCTCTTCCTTTCCCCTCACCTCTCTCTCTCACGCATGCCCTGTAGCCGCCGCCCCACGAGCACCCGAGGCCGCCGTCCGCCATGGCCGGTGAGCTTCGTGCTCCCGAGCTCCTCCACCTGCGCTCGTTGCCTCCGAGTGCTCCTGATGACCCCAGTGACCCGTAGAGCCCCTCCAGCGCCTCAGCTCCCTCGTTTGCGAGCAGCAGCGCCGAACCCGACTGCACACGAACTTCGGCCGCCGCTCACGAGCTCGCCGTCGTCGGTACCGGCCACCACAGGCACGGCCACCACCACCGTTCGATGCGCACCAGCAAGGGCTCTCCAACGAGCCCAAGCACGGCTTCGCCCGTGCCCTGTAGCGCGTTTCCGATTCGCGCCGCCGTCTCGGGCCTCGCCGGCGTCATGTCGCCGGTGGGTTTGACCCACTTTGACCACGGCGGGACCCCCCCTGTGTCCATGACATGTGGGGCCGGCCTTTGACTGAATTAGTGTAGGATTTTAATTAGTGCTAATTGCTCTGTTAGTTAATTAGGATTAGTACTAATTGAATTAGTCAAACTAATTACCCCTGCTGACACTGACAGTGGGCCCTATGGCTATTAATTTGATTAGTTAGAATTAATTAACTCTGTTAGTCACCTGAGTCACTGACCAGTGGGCCCCACTGGTCAGGTTTGACCGGACCAGCCCCTGTTGACCTGCTGACGTCATGCCAACGCCATGCTGACGCAATATTCCTTTTCTGGAATTTAGTTTATTTTATAAATAATCAGGAAATTCCAGAAAATTGTATAAACTTCTAAAATTCATAGAAAATCAACCGTAACTCCAAATGAGATAAATTATATATGAAAAATGATCAGAAAAATCCAATCTATCCATCTGTACTATTTTCATGCATGTTAGAACAACTTATAGGTGCTGTTTAGCACAAATCGTATAAATGGCATTTGAATCTCACATATGGAGTTTGGATTTGAACTTAGGGTTCAAACCTACTTCATTTAACTTTGTTGCTAGCCGCATTAGCACAAATCACATCATATTGCCATGTCACATTCATGCATCATATTGTCGCATTGCATTGATTGTGTTCTTCCTTGTTTGCCGGTAATTGTCCCCTCTCGATAGACGTGTACCGGCGATGTGATCGATGACACCGATGAAGAGCTATATTATCTTCAGAAGTGCCAGGCAAGCAAAACCCCCTTGCTCATTCCGATACAATCCTACTCTCTCGCCTTGCTCTCTTTTACTGCATTAGGACAACAACGAGTCATTTGTTACTTGCTGCGGTAGCTGAACCCCTTTATCCTCTGCATGACCTGTCATTCCACAGTAATTAGATGAAACCCACTAGCATGAGTAGGAGTTGTTTGAGCCCTGTTGTGCCTACTCATTCTTACTTGTTTGTCATGCCTGCTACTGCTTAGAGTTGTGTCAGGTCTGATTCATCGGGAATGAATCAGAGGTGTGTGAACATGTCCTACTGTGTGTGAGCTAAGTGTGTGAACACGATTTGGTAAAGGTAGCGGTGAGAGGCCATGTAGGAGTACATGGTGGGTTGTCTCATTGAAGCCGTCCTCAGGAACTGAGTTCTGTGTTTGTGATCCATGATTCAGCTACTACCACGCATTGGGCCCGAAACCAATGGACCCTCTCGGCTTCTTAATCACCCTTGTCCTCTGTCCAGGAGTTGCAAGTAGTTTCTGGTGTTTGTAGTATGCTGGAGGCCGTGGGCAGCGCTGACCGGAGGGGTGGGCTGTGATGCGGTAGGCACGTGGCACGGTGTACCGGGCGCCCGTTTGGTGTCTCGGGAACCCTGTTCACATCGTTTGGGGTTGTGAGCGAAACTCTGGCCGGATCTCCTCATGGATGGAACCCGAATAGGCGATAAACCTGGACTAGAGACTTGAGTGTTTAGGCAGGCCATGGCCGACACCCACGTTGGGCTTCCGCTTGAAGGTTGCCGAGTACATGCCGTGTAAACGGTGGTAAGTGGTGAGAGCGTGTGTGAAGAAGTACACCCCTGCAGGGTTAACATCATCTATTCGAATAGCCGTGTCCGCGGTAAAGGACTTCTGGGTTGCTTATATCAGTTCATAGACAAGTGAAAGTGGATACTCTAAAATACGCAAGATAAGCATGAGTGCTATGGATGGCGTTCTCGTAGGGAGACGGGAGCGGATCCATAGTGGTGTATTGATATGGTGAATATGTGGACTCGTGTGCGCCACCTCAAAAGAGTTACTTGCAGTCGTAGTTCAGGATAGCCACCGAGTCAAAGCTGGCTTGCTGCAGTTAAACCCCCACCATCCCTTTGTTGATAATGATGCATATGTAGTTAGTTCTGATGTAAGTCTTGCTGGGTACATTTGTACTCACGTTTGCCTATTTTATGTTTTTGCAGAGAGACTTCGGTCTCGCTAGTAGTACCGTGTGGACTTCGACGTTTAGCTTGTTACCTCAGCTACGATCTTGTGCCCTCGGCAGGATCTGGTAGATAGTCAGGCTTCTCAGCCTTTTCCATTTTATAGTTGTCTATACTCAGACATGTTAAGCTTCCGCATGTGCTTTGACTTGTATGCTCTGAATGTTGGGTCGTGAGACCCCTGTTTGTAATATCTCGCTCCTCGGAGCCTATTGAATAAATACTTGAGTCGTAGAGTCATGTTGTGATGCCATGTTGTATTTGCACATATCGAGCATATTGTGTGTATGTTATTGAAATGCTTGGTATGTGTGGGATCTGGCTATCTAGTTGTTTATCCTTAGTAGCCTCTCTTACCGGGAAATGTCTCCTAGTGTTTCCACTGAGCCATGGTAGCTTGCTACTACTCCGGAACACTTAGGCTGGCCGGCATGTGTCCTTCTTCGTTCCTGTGTCTGTCCCTTCGGGGAAATGTCACGCGATGAATACCAGAGTCCTGTTAGCCCGCTACAGCCGGTTCACCGAAGTCCTGCTAGCCCAGTGCTACAGCCTGGATTCACTCGCTGATGACCGACACGTTCGATGCTGGGTCATGGATGCCTGTCCCTGTAAGTTAGTGCCACTTTGGGTTTACGACTAGCCATGTCAGCCCGGGCTCCTTATCATATGGATGCTAGCGACACTGTCATATACGTGTGCCAAAAGGCGCAAACGGTCCTGGGCAAAGGTAAGGCAACACCCGTGGGAATACCGTACGTGAGGCCGCAAAGTGATATGAGGTGTTACATGCTAGATCGATGTGGCATTGAGTCGGGGTCCTGACAGCTTTGGTATCAGAGCTTGACTGCCTGTAGGATTACCAAGCCAAATTGGTCGAAGTTGAGTCTAGAAATTCTTTAGTTATATAAGGGAATTGATTGTGGGATGGAACGTAAGGCTCTTTTTACTCCTTATACCTCATGGCCTTCTGATCTGAGTCATCATCTTCTCTTCTACGGGGATTAAGAACTAGGCTATCTCTTCTTTCCATCAGGATCACATGTTACTAATCCGTAGACTTATAAGATTGTTGGATTAAGCCTCAGTTCAGTTTCTACCTCTGTATGTTAATTATTGATCTCGAGACCTTGATATTGTGCTTCTGAGTGGTTATGCCACCATTTTTGTGAATGTCTCAAATCATTTCTGAGCATTTACAGCTGTTAAGCTGTCCGAGTCATCCCAGGTTTCCAAAGAGTCTGATGCATTTGCAAAATCCTTTTCCTCTGGTTTCAATGTCTTTTAGGCCAGGTTAATCACACAAATTGTTGAGTTGAGGTACTCTACTGCCTCGACCTTTATGTTGGAGTTATTATTATGACCCTAGGTGTCTCAGGGGATCATCTAGTAGTCTAGCCATGTTTTGTGTCCCAGTGTGATGATTCTGGCTTTTATTCTCGAAAGCATCCCGTGATGCCACTTAGTAGTAGGTATTCTACTCCTTGGGTTTTGAACCCGAGATTCACCCTACTTACTTCATGTTGATAGTAATTGCTAGCTCCCTTAGGTTATTAGTAACCTTTGCGATAGTCCTTGAAGTCCGTGGTATCTTCTTCTTCCAAATACCATGAACTACTTATGGCAGAAGTTCCTCGTTGAACTGAACGATCACAACCAGAGTGCTCTTGATGAGTTCTCCATGCTATATTGTGACTCTGCCAGCTCAATCTTTCTGCATGGGTTATCCGGAAGAATTATGTTGAACCTGGTTCGACATACTAATCTACGCATCCACAACTCAAGAAGTTATATGTTCCTTTGAGTTGTCCCTCTTTAGTTGTCTACTGACCTTCGTCTATCAATTGATAGTCAAGAGTATGCGTGCGTTCGTTTATCGATGCCTATTACTCTTGTGGTCCGTCAAGCCATTCTATCGCGGAATGACTAGGAGAAACAAACTCTAGTACCTCTTCCATATCTAGGATTGGGTCAAAACAATTGTACTCCGCAGATCAAAATGCCAATCCAGCTTTTGCTCTGTTCTACCTTGGTGTATTACCATCTTTTATATCGGGATTGTTATAGGAATTGCACACCATCCTATGAACTCTTGGTACAGTGATACTTCTTGCCATCATTGTTCATTCCTCGGTTCCTGTGTTATTGTAACCGGAATGCCGACAAATGAATCATGGCGTGTGAAATCAATACTGCTAGCAACTCTGTTGCTTGGTAGTTAAATGGACGATAACCTCATTCTTAGCGTGTTGATTATTGAATCGTCATCCTAAGACTGATTGTGCTACCTAGTCCTTGTTCTCGGTGCACTCCTCGATCGATGAGTTAGGATTATTTCAAATCTTTGCTCTATTGATCATATCGTCTTGCCTCAAAAAGCAAGATTGTTCTCGAGCTTACTAACATATCGGTGGTTCATGACTTTCCAAATATCTTCTTGGAAGTGTTACCGGGTTGTTTCCTGACTGTTATGTTGAACTCGTGATCAAGTTGGTTTCTTGTGAACCACCCTTTCTCCAAGAATCTGTGTTGGATATCCCTGAGCTAGTTGGTTAAGCTAGACAACAACTTGGAGAATTGGAAGATAAAAGCTTGCCTAACTTAGTTCGTTCCAAAGGGATATTCTTGTGTAGAGTGTGTTGAAGAAAGATGATATCTTCATCTATTGGTCCCTGTGATCAGTTGCTGGACCTATTGTCTTATCAATCCTTTGATTTGAGTGTGGGCTATCGTCAAATCAAATCAGTACCAACGATGCTCGTAATGTTGTCTTACTCGTGGTTGATCCCTCGAGCATACACCATTATATCTTTTGGGTCTGACCAATGCTATCACTTGTTCACTTAACTATGGAATTCCTTTTGAAAGGAAACCCAGATGAATTGTTGTTGAGCCCATTGACAACATCCTTGTCTTCTCCATAATTTTGCTAAACATTAAGCTAGTGTTGGAAAACTTTTGAAAGCATTTGTTCATGCTAGCTCATGAAGCATATGTTCGGATGTAAGAAGTGACTTCCTCTAGTTCATGTGCATTTGATGCAAGTTGCCGCCGTGGATTCGAGGAAGATTGTTTTGTTTCCTTTGGAATCATCCCAAATCAGTCAAGCACACGTGCGAAGTATTCTGTAGTCTGGAGGCTTGCAACCTTCATTCTATATGTGTCCCTAGCACACTAAGCCACTGATTGACTTGTTCAAGGAAAAGAAGTCTATGCTTGGGATCTAATCCATGGACTTGCGTAAAGACTTCGATATCCTCGATGATGGTTCTCCACCTGAACTCGGTAGTGTTTAATTATAAGACTACTACGTGGCCATGCTTGTCTGGGACAATGTGTTCACATGTTTGTAGCAGAACCAACTCATGTTTTGGAGCTTACTATCGTAGTTCATTCCCCGAGAATCTCACAATGCCGTCTCGTCGATTTGTGTTGTAAACTTTCATTTTTCTTTCTAGACTTGATGAGTCTGGAATATTCTGACACCAACCAGATCTGAATCTCAGGCAGATGTGATGGTTGGAACATTTCCCAAGAACTATAATATTGGTCTCGCGATAACCGGTAAAGTGGATGTCGTGGCCAACACACCCAGCCGGAAGACCTCCTGTTGTAGTATCTTGATTTGAGGAAGTTGGCCACCTCCCCATAGGGATTTCGTAGGATTTACTCCCTAGTTGCCCTTATGGATTTCTGTGTTCCGAAGTCCGACCTTTTTACTTGATGTTCTAGATATCAAACCATATCTATGAATGGGTTACACTAGCACATCAAGGAGAACATTAGAAGCGGAGTGCTAAATGTCTCTCGGTCGATCATCCAGATTTCGTTCCCTTGGCCTCGCTAAGGTGAAATCTGAGAAAGTGTTATCCTCCTTTGCATCTGCATCGTCCATCGCTATTCATCATGGTAGTATGTTGTGTTGTCAACACCCTTGACACGGATGTTGATAAAACCTTGATGATTGTGGAAATGCTCAAGTTCTTGAGAGCACGCACAAGCGCTACGTGTTATCATCGGCTCTAACTGGGATTCCTCTCAGTTTCCTCGGCAATGCTATGACCTTTCAAACAGTGAATTCACTCTCTATTGTTGGGTTCTTCCCCAGTTACCAGAATCATTCCCAGCATTTGCATTCTGTTCCCAGCTTGCACCGCCATTGTGCCATTCTACCATGGGTCTCTTCCATTTCCGGTGGTAAGCAAAATCATCCATTACGTTGTCTTCAACAAGGTAATCCACATCGTCCAAGTCCGAGTATGCCATTCTACCGACCCCCTCCAAACGATCGCTCGAGAATTGCCTTAGGCTGGTTTAAAGAGTCTCAATGATCTCTGAATCAAAGGTAATTCTTTTTGCCACTTAAGGGGATAATCTACGAATCACCCTCCTCCAGGATGTTTCGTCGTGGTATCATGGCAACTCAACTCCTCGCTACGTTGACAATCGTTTACCACCTTCTTAGGTGTGGAATTGTTGTCTACCTAGTGAGCCCTCGTCATCTGTCTCACTCCATTTCCTCAGATGTATGCTTCGTGTCTCAGCTCGAGAGATGTGACAATGTCTCATCCCATGAGTTGATCCTGAGTTGTTCGGTCTTCGAGAAGATAGATTCTTCTAGAGTTTTCCTTCCCTCTTCTCGTCATGTTAGCTGGAGTTCTCAGAGGAATACGTCGAGACAAAGATGGTGATTGAATCAACGTTCATTTGAAGTGCAACCTGGATCGTGAAGATTGTACTAGTTTGCGTTTCCCCTTCATCTTACCCTACGCTTGAATCTCGGGACGAGATTCTTGTTTAGTGGGGGCGAGTTGTCACATCCCTAGCTTCTGGTGCTGCCTAGTGTTTGCATCATGTTTAAATTTCTGAAAACTTGAACTAGGGAAATTTGGAAGCCTCAAAACCCTAAATAAAAGAAGGGCAAAAACCCTAAAATCTCATTCATTGTTCCAAAATGCTTTTCTTAAATGTTTGATAATTTTTGGAAAGGGTTCTGGTCCCAACCAAAATATTGAACATTTTTAAGGACTTAATCTTGGGACTTTGAATTTAAATCATTAGCTATTTGAATTTGAATTATATTCATATAATTAGAATATAATTTCAAATACCCCTGAAATATTTTATGAGCTTTTGGAAAAGTCCATCTAGCAAAATAAAAATATTCAGAGGAGTTTTTGGCATTGTTTGGATTATTTTAAATTCAAAACAGTGGCAAAAGATTAAATAAAAGAAAACAGAACAGAAATATAAAAAAAGAGCAGAAGCCTACCTGGGCCACCTACCTGCAGCCCACCTAGCGCCCCACCTGGCGCCAGCAACCGGCCCAGCTCCTGTGCTGGCAGCCCACCGGTGCGGCCCAGCCCACCAGGCGCCTCCCCCTGTCGCCTTCCTCCTCGTGCCAGTAGGCAGAGGAGGGACACCGCGACGCCGCCGCGCGCGCCACCTCCACCCTGCTCTGGCCATCTCCTGCTTCGCGCTGGAGGCTCGTCCTCCTCCCTGACCCCGTGCCTGGATGACGCCATGCTGCCCCGACTCCCTCTCGCACTCTCCCTCGCCTCATCCCCTCCTCTGTCTCTCTCTCACACGCACGGCCGTCGCCACCGACGCCGTTCGCCGCGGCCACAGCCACCGCCTCGCCTCTCCGACTCGCCCACGGGCTCCGCCTCGTCCCTCTCTTCCTCCTCACCGAGCCGTCCGACGCCGGAAGCCCCTGGATGTCGCAAGCACCGCCGTTCCCCTCGTCGGCCACCGGAGATCGCCGCCGTCAATTCTCCGTCGCAGAAGCTTCCCCGAGCCCATTGAGCTGCTCTGCGAGTCCGTCGTGATCCCCTCTTCCTTTCCCCTCACCTCTCTCTCGCGCGCATGCCCTGTAGCCGCCGCCCCATGAGCACCCGAGGCCGCCGTCCGCCATGGCCGGTGAGCTTCGTGCTCCCGAGCTCCTCCACCTGCGCTCGTTGCCTCCGAGTGCTCCTGATGACCCCAGTGACCCGTAGAGCCCCTCCAGCGCCTCAGCTCCCTCGTTTGCGAGCAGCAGCGCCGAACCCGACCGCACCCGAACTCCGGCCGCTGCTCACGAGCTCGCCGTCGTCGGTACCGGCCACCACAGGCACGGCCACCACCACCGTTCGATGCGCACCAGCAAGGGCTCTCCAACGAGCCCAAGCACGGCCTCGCCCGTGCCCTGTAGCGCGTTTCCGGTTCGCGCCGCTGTCTCGGGCCTCGTCGGCATCATGTCGCCGGTGGGTTTGACCCACTTTGACCACGGCGGGACCCCCCCTGTGTCCATGACATGTGGGGCCGGCCTTTGACTGAATTAGTGTAGGATTTTAATTAGTGCTAATTGCTCTGTTAGTTAATTAGGATTAGTACTAATTGAATTAGTCAAACTAATTACCCCTGCTGACACTGACAGGGGGCCCCGTGGCTATTAATTTGATTAGTTAGAATTAATTAACTCTGTTAGTCACCTGAGTCGCTGACCAGTGGGCCCCACTGGTCAGGTTTGACCGGACCAGCCCCTGTTGACCTGCTGACGTCATGCCAACGCCATGCTGACGCAATATTCCTTTTCTGGAATTTAGTTTACTTTATAAATAATCAGGAAATTCCAGAAAATTGTATAAACTTCTAAAATTCATAGAAAATCAACCGTAACTCCAAATGAGATAAATTATATATGAAAAATGATCAGAAAAATCCAATCTATCCATCTGTACTATTTTCATGCATGTTAGAACAACTTATAGGTGCTGTTTAGCACAAATCATATAAATGGCATTTGAATCTCACATATGGAGTTTGGATTTGAACTTAGGGTTCAAACCTACTTCATTTAACTTTGTTGCTAGCCGCATTAGCACAAATCACATCATATTGCCATGTCACATTCATGCATCATATTGTCGCATTGCATTGATTGTGTTCTTCCTTGTTTGCCGGTAATTGTCCCCTCTCGATAGACGTGTACCGGCGATGTGATCGATGACACCGATGAAGAGCTATATTATCTTCAGAAGTGCCAGGCAAGCAAAACCCCCTTGCTCATTCTGATACAATCCTACTCTCTCGCCTTGCTCTCTTTTACTGCATTAGGACAACAACGAGTCATTTGTTACTTGCTGCGGTAGCTGAACCCCTTTATCCTCTGCATGACCTGTCATTCCACAGTAATTAGATGAAACCCACTAGCATGAGTAGGAGTTGTTTGAGCCCTGTTGTGCCTACTCATTCTTGCTTGTTTGTCATGCCTGCTACTGCTTAGAGTTGTGTCAAGTGTGATTCATCGGGAATGAATCAGAGGTGTGTGAACATGTCCTACTGTGTGTGAGCTAAGTGTGTGAACACGATTTGGTAAAGGTAGCGGTGAGAGGCCATGTAGGAGTACATGGTGGGTTGTCTCATTGAAGCCGTCCTCAGGAACTGAGTTCTGTGTTTATGATCCATGATTCAGCTACTACCACGCATTGGGCCCGAAACCAATGGACCCTCTCGGCTTCTTAATCACCCTTGTCCTCTGTCCAGGAGTTGCAAGTAGTTTCTGGTGTTTGTAGTATGCTGGAGGCCGTGGGCAGCGCTGACCGGAGGGGTGGGCTGTGATGCGGTAGGCACGTGGCACGGTGTACCGGGCGCCCGTTTGGTGTCTCGGGAACCCTGTTCACATCATTTGGGGCTGTGAACGAAACTCCGGCGGGATCTCCTCATGGATGGAACCCGAATAGGCGATAAACCTGGACTAGAGACTTGAGTGTTTAGGCAGGCCGTGGCCGACACCCACGTTGGGCTTCCGCTTGAAGGTTGCCGAGTACATGTCGTGTAAACGGCAGTAAGTGGTGAGAGCGTGTGTGAAGAAGTGCACCCCTGCAGGGTTAACATCATCTATTCGAATAGCCGTGTCCGCGGTAAAGGACTTCTGGGTTGCTTATATCAGTTCATACACAAGTGAAAGTGGATACTCTAAAATACGCAAGATAAGCGTGAGTGCTATGGATGGCGTTCTCGTAGGGAGACGGGAGTGGATCCATAGTGGTGTATTGATATGGTGAATATGTGGACTCGTGTGCGCCACCTCAAAAGAGTTACTTGCAGTCGTAGTTCAGGATAGCCACCGAGTCAAAGCTGGCTTGCTGTAGTTAAACCCCCACCATCCCTTTGTTGATAATGATGCATATGTAGTTAGTTCTGATGTAAGTCTTGCTGGGTACATTTGTACTCACGTTTGCCTATTTTATGTTTTTGCAGAGAGACTTCGGTCTCGCTAGTAGTACTGCGTGGACTTCGACGTTTAGCTTGTTACCTCAGCTACGATCTTGTGCCCTCGGCAGGATCTTGTAGATAGTCAGGCTTCTCAGCCTTTTCCATTTTATAGTTGTCTATACTCAGACATGTTAAGCTTCCGCATGTGCTTTGACTTGTATGCTCTGAATGTTGGGTCATGAGACCCCTGTTTGTAATATCTCGCTCCTCGGAGCCTATTGAATAAATACTTGAGTCGTAGAGTCATGTTGTGATGCCATGTTGTATTTGCACATATCGAGCATATTGTGTGTATGTTATTGAAATGCTTGGTATGTGTGGGATCTGGCTATCTAGTTGTTTATCCTTAGTAGCCTCTCTTACCGGGAAATGTCTCCTAGTGTTTCCACTGAGCCATGGTAGCTTGCTACTGCTCCAGAACACTTAGGCTGGCCGGCATGTGTCCTTCTTCGTTCCTGTGTCTGTCCCTTCGGGGAAATGTCACGCGATGAATACCGGAGTCCTGTTAGCCCGCTACAGCCCGGTTCACCGGAGTCCTGCTAGCCCAGTGCTATAGCCTGAATTCACTCGCTGATGACCGACACGTTCGATGTTGGGTCATGGATGCCTGTCCCTGTAAGTTAGTGCCACTTTGGGTTTACGACTAGCCATGTCAGCCCGGGCTCCTTATCATATGGATGCTAGCGACACTTTCATATACGTGTGCCAAAAGGCGCAAACGGTCCCGGGCAAAGGTAAGGCGACACCCGTGGGAATACCGTGCGTGAGGCCGCAAAGTGATATGAGGTGTTACATGCTAGATCGATGTGCTATTGAGTTGGGGTCCTGATAGTACAGCGGGTTGTGGGAGAGTGGACCGCTGAATATAGATGGGGGAAGGTGATGGAGATGTTGGTGAAGATGGCGGAGGTGTTGGTGTAGATCGCGGTGATGATGATGGCCCCTGACGGTGTTTCGGCGCCACCGGAAGCAAGGGGGAGAGAGCCCCCCTTCTTCTTCTTCTTCTTCCTTGACCTTCTCGCTAGATGGGAGAAGGGTTTCCCCTCTGGTCCATGGTCTCCATGGCATGGGAGGGGCGAGAGCCCCTACGAGATTGGATATGTCTCTTTGTCTCTCTCTGTTTCTGCGTTGCCTGATTCTGCCCTTTCACCGTTTCTTATATATCCGGAGATCCGTAACTCCGATTGGATTGAAACCTTCGCCCAGATTTTTTTCTCCGAAAATTAGATTTCTTGCGGCAAAAGAAGAGCATCAACCGCCTTATGGGGTGCCCACGAGGGCCAGGGGCACGCCCCCCTGCTCGTGGCCCCCTCGGGCACCATCTCGCGTTGGTTTTTCTTCCCAAAAATCATAAATATTCCAAAAATATTCTCCATCCGTTTTGATCCCGTTTGGACTCTGTTTGATATGGGTTTTCTGCGAAACATAAAACATGCAACAAACAGGAACTGACACTGGGCACTGGATCAATATGTTAGTCCCAAAAATAGTATAAAAAGTTGCCAAAAGTATATGAAAGTTGAATAATATTGGCATGGAACAATCAAAAATTATAGAAACGACGGAGACGTATCACAGACCTCCACGGACACCATGGCAGAGAAGGATCATCTGCCACTAGTCTTCTAGTTTGGTGAAGTCGACTCCGAGCCAGAGGAGATAGAAAATAAGGAGGAATGGGGCCTCATGGACATGGTCCTGAACGAGATGGCCGCGGCGATTGCTACCCCCGCGCCCATCCCAGCTCCCATCCCTGCGCCCGCACCAGCGACCATCCCCATAGCATTGACGGGCTAGTTGCCGAGCACTATTGTAGACCTGGAAGCCGCGGGCGTTAGCGAGGTCTCCTCAGACCCGCCCGAGCTCGTGTACATGCCAGCACCAGCTTCCCTACCGTGTGCGCCCCTCCACCCACCGCAGCATCGGTCCATGTGCGTTTGCTTGCACCCGTGACCCGTGCTAGTGCACGCGCCCCCCTCAGCAGCTTATGAGGCTGCTGTCGACCGCTACCTCACAGCGCTGCCAATTGCCGTCCTCGCACAGCCCGTCCGTCGATCGTGCGATGACTTGATGTTTGATTTCCAAGTGAAGAACATTATGTCCTGCATTGAAGACTTCAACAACTGCGTCCCAGAGGACGACAACAACAACGCCAGCGTGGCACACCACCTCCGTGGATGCCGGAAATATTTTGTTGGGTTTAATAATGTATCTCGATCATATGAATATAAATTTGCAGTGTGACTAAATGTAAGATATGGTTTGAACGAACTTGCATTTTTCTCTCTTAATGTACAGACTTATCAAATGATTTTCTTTTGAAAAAACATCAATGGTTTTTAAATATAAAACACTCATCGCAAATGTTTTAGTTAGAACACCCGTATGCAAACCGACAGCTTCTCCAGGAAGCCAAGGGAAAATGTGTCGAGCAGGATTTGTGCAGCTCTTGATCGCAAACGTTTTAGATAGAACACCCATGTGCAAAGTGAGAGCTATGGTATCCCCCTGTAAGTCAAGGGAAAATTCGTAGCGCAGGATTTGTGTATCTCTTCAACGCAAACGGTTCAGATTGAATACGGTATGCAAAGCCGGACTTTGGCGCTAAGCCAAGAGAAAATGTGTCGAGAAGGATTTGTACATCCCTTCAACGCACGGTTGTTTTGGATGACCCATGTGCAACCACGTATAGACAATTTGGTAAGATTTGCATCTGGTTGGGTATATTGCCATTTGTCAAACTGAAAAGATTGACATTTGGTTATCTAGTAACATTACCATTTGTCAACCTTGTAACACTGCGAATTGTCAAAATATGCAGCTAAAAATCACTAGCACTATCTAATTTTTGCAACTAAAATTCAGTAATTAAGCATAAATTTCATTCATAGATTAAGCAATCGTTATTTAAACAAATAGTTCAACTCGACAACTGAACTGACCAAACTTTCCCCAATTGTTGCAAACCACATACTTAAATAGCTAGTTCAACTATATATACTAGCTAATTTTAAGTACGTTGTACAGTTTCACCACATCTATAGTCAGATGAACTGAACAAAATAGCCCCTAAATACTACTACTACGGAGGGGCTTTGTACTACTTCTGGCAGCCTCTCCTCTGTCGAGCGTGCTTACTAAGAAGCAGAGGAGGAGAAGCCTACCGACGAGATGGACAAATGCAATACGGTGCCTGCCGCTGCTACACCTTCAGCGACGCTCACCTTGAACGCCCTCTGCTGCTCGAGGCGACCCCTCTCGAAGCGGTGGTTCTCCTCATTGATCTCCTGATTCCTCGCATCTGCGGTGGCGTGTGCTGCAGCCACGGCATCGGTAAGGCTCTTTGCATGCTCGACGAGGCGCTCCTCGATCTCCCACAGAAACTCGGTGTAGCGTGCAAGGTCGTTGACGCACGTGCAGGCCTCCACCTCCGCCTCCTGCCTTCAGGTGGCGGTGGCGGAGCGAATGATGACCCCAGCGATCGACGGTGGGCTGGCGGCCACGGCGACCGATGATGGGATGGCGGCCATGATCACCACCTCCCCCCTTTGGGACGCGGCAGCTGAGCTGGTGATGGCCACGGTGGCATGCAGTGGGGTGGCAGCCATGACAGCCACCTCCTGCCTTCGGGCCGCAGCGACGGAGCGGGCGATGGCCCTGGATTTCGATGGGCGTGTGGCGGCCACGGTGGCAGACGATGGGGGTGGCGGCAACAGCTGTCGACGGGCAGCGATGAGCATGTGGTGGGTGTCCTGTGCACGCCACGCGCACTACACTATGTCGGGGACTGTGCCGCCTCCGTGGTGTAGCCTCCCAGCTAGAGCTGTCCTCTGATGATGGCGGAGTGGCTGAGAAACAACGACAGACCGGTGTCATTGGTGATTATGGGAGAAGCAGACAAGATAAGCTACAGGGAGGAGGGGAAAATGTGATGCAGGACTCGCCGGCCGTGAGGGTTTATATAGCAGGCTAGTAAGGATTGGGATTTTGGGGGATTTCACCGACTCAGGTGGGAAGCTTGCGCGGGAACCTACGCGGTTGCGCGGGAAATGGCTCACCATCATTTAGCCAAAATAACGCCCCCGCGCGCTGCTCAAGCTTGCACTCTGCAGAAGCGGGGACGTGCGAGAGGAGGACGAAAGGACACGTACACATACGGTTAATAAAATAAAAATGTTTGTGATTAAATTACCTAATAGCCGCGTCCTAGTTTATATATAAGTCATCTATGTATTTATGTGCCAAATTTTGACTATAGATTTAAATAATAAAACCAATGCATGTCGCCGGATATTATATCGTTGGATTCGTATTTGAAAATAGTTTCCAATTATATAATTTTTGTAACATGTATTAACATTTTTTGGTTAAATTTAAGGTCAAAATATGGCACATAATATAAAGGGGACTAATAGACCAAGACGGCAGTAGTAGCACACGACCGCTCTCTACGCAGCGACGCAACTGTCGGCCGGCTTGTAGACGACCATTTCCCGCGTGTTCAACTACTCTATGCGTGTGGTTGCTTGCAGTCGAGGCGGCCGCAGCACGCTCTACTCGTGTCCCGCCACGTGCACTCTGCTCTCGCATCCCTCCGGGCGCTCTGCCCTCATCCGTTCATGAGCGCTGCCAGTTGTTGGGGTCGGTGCACGATCACGCACGTTCATGTGCATGCGGTTGCACCGGGCGCGACGCGATGATGCAGTTACCCGCTGCAAAACTGCCATGAGGACACACTGAGAATCCAGGCCGCCCGGGCCCCATTTATTCCTGCGGCCATTTACTTTCATCTCTTGCGCCACACGACACAATAAGCACACCCACGATGACACATACATAGAGGACATCCAGCGGTTCCAATTGCGCTCCTCGTGGCTCCAATGGTGCTCCCAGCGGCCGACGACGACAATGGCGGGAAGTTCACCATGCATCACGTAGTGGACACCCACATGAGGAGGAAGGCCCTCTCGGTGGTGTACAGGAACAATCCGATCTCTGTGGAGTGCTCCATCCAAACTATGGAGCAGTTGCTTGCCGAGGACAAGTACCAAGTGGTCGGGTTCGACCTCGAGTACACCATCGGTCGTGCCGGGCATGATTAGAAGATTGTCGTCGCCCAATTTTGCGTGCGACATGACGTACTCGTCTACCACTACCACCTGGCCACAAGGCCTTGCGAGCGTTTCTTCGGGTTTATCAACAGCTCCGACTACAGTTTCGCTACGGTGACACCACCAACGATCTAAAAGCGCTCAATGTTTCGGGCTTGAAATGCTAGAATATTGTCAATATCCATGACCACTACAAGGTCTGGGGCAGCAACAACAACAAACAGACCTCCCTGGTTGACCTCACCTTGGCCATCATCGACCCCTACTACATGAAGATGAAGGATGAGAGCAAGAAGGACAATAACGCCAGACACGGTGTCTGGCATGAGAGAGTGGATGAACAACACATCAAGTACGCGGCCAAGGACACGTACACAAGCTACGAGATGTACATGCGGATCGTTGACATGAGGGAGTGTCTTCTTCCTGCCCCAGACCAGGGATCGAGCCACAGCGCAGTGGCAGAAGTGTCGTAAGAAGTAGATGACTAGACGATTGTTTCTCCTAGTTTAGAATGCATACAATTGTTTATGGAGGTGCGTGCGAATGATCTGTATAGTCACTTATGTAATTGGATGTTTATTTCAGTTATATGTATACATGATATTCTTCTGTATATAGAGCAAATCACACGGCTTATTAGCAGCAATCGTTTGTGTTATTATTGGTCTTCACACACATTTCTGATTACGGACCTGTTTGCTGTGTATCACACGCATCTTGTTCAGTTGAACCGTTTCCATTGTGTTGCCTAATCACACACAGTTCATCCTAGTGAATTGTATGTCGTATATGGCAACACCCTCATCTGGCTGCCCGTTTCTGTTGTTCTGCATCATCGCAAACAGTTCTTCTGGATTAACCATTTGCCACTCATCGCACATGGAACTCTAATATGAACCACGTTTGATGTGGCTGCCATCGCAAATGTTTTGCATCTTTTTTGATGGTTTTATTACATCACCATTGTGATTGATCCATCGCACACAGTTTCATTGAAGGGTCTCTGATTCGACTATCGCGTTTGGACCATCGTGTAGTAGTGAATGCAGAGGGATAAACTCAAACAATATGATGAAAACCCCAAAGTTTTACCCTTGATGGCAACAATACAATACGTGCCTCGCTACCCCTACTATGTCACTGGGTGAGGACACCACAAGATTGAACCCAAAACTAAGCACCTCTCCCATTGCGAGAATAACCGATCTAGTTGGCCAAACCAAACCGATATTTCAACGAGAAATACAAGGATATCAAATCATTCATATAAGAATTCAGAGAAGATTCAAATAATATTCACAGATAATCTGATCATAAATCCACAATTCATCGGACCTCTACAAACACACAGTAAAAGAATATTACATCAGATAGATCTCCAAGAACATTGAGTAGAACATTGTATTGAAGATCAAAGAAAGAAAAGAAGCCATCTGGCTACTAGCTATGGACCCGTAGGTCTGTGGTAAACTACTCACGCTTCATCAAAAGGGCAATATAGTTGATGTAGAAGCCCTCCATGATTGAATCCCCCTCCGGTAGGATGTCGAAAAAGGCCCCTAGATGGGACCTCATGGGTAGAGAAGGTTACGGTGGCGGAAAAGTATTTTGGTGGACGCTTCTCGTCGTTTGGGAATATTTCTGAATTTTTAGGCCAAGAATTAGGG